>NC_091125.1:81119120-81419120 GCF_040183065.1 Periplaneta americana
ACATATGTAATCCAATTATGAATGGATTACATGTGTAATCCAATTATGGATGCATTACATACGTAATCCAAATCTGTGTGGATTACATACGTAATCCAATTATGGATGGATTACATATGAGATCCAAATTCTTGGATTATATATGTGATCCCATTTTGGATGGAATACATAAGAGTTTGGAAACGGGAACACGGAGTTTCCAATCATGAACCCGGAGTTTGGAATCCGGAACCGGGATAGAAAAAATAGGATAGATTAATATACATAGAATATTTAGAATACAATAGCATCGAATAGAATGGAAAATATAGAATAGAATATAATGTATAGAATATAATAGAATAGATAGAAGAGTATAGATAGATGGAATAGAATAGATGGAATTGAATAGATAATTGGAATAGAATAGATGGAATAGAATAGATATAAAGAATAGAACAGATGGAATGGAACAGGTAGAAGGAATAGAAAATAATGAAATAGAATATTTAGATAGAATAGAATAGATAGATATATAGAATAGAATGGATAGAATATATAGATAGAATAGGATAGGATAGATTAGATAGATAGAATAGAATAGATAGAAGAGAATAGATGGATAGAATATATATATAACAGAATAGATAGACAGAATAGAAAAATAGAAGAGATGGACTAAATAGAATAGGTAGAATACAATAGAAAGATAAGATAGAATAAATATAAAAGAATTGATTAGACAGCGGATAGATAGATAGATAGATAGATAGATAGATAGATAGATAGATAGATAGATAGATAGATAGATAGATAGATAGATAGATAGATAGATAGATGGGTGGATGGGTGGGTGGGTGGGCGGGCGGGCGGGCGGGCGGGCGGGCGGGCGGGCGGGCGGGCGGGCGGGCGGGCGGGCGGACGGACGGACGGACGGACGGACGGACAGACAGACAGACAGACAGACAGACAGACAGACAGATAGATAGATAGATAGATAGATAGATAGGAATAATGGAATAAATGGTATAGATAGAATAGAATGATTAGAATAGATAGAATACAATAGATTAGATAGAATAGGATAGAATAAATAGGATATATAGAATAGAAGAGATAGAATTGTTTAGAATGGAATAGAACAGAATAGAATAGATTAAGAGCGTGAATAGAATAATTGGAAAAGATTAAATAGAATGCAATGTATAGAAAATAATAGATTGATTAGAATAGATTGAAAAGAATAGATAGATAGATAGATAGATAGATAGATAGATAGATAGATAGATAGATAGATAGATAGATAGATAGATAGATAGATAGATAGATAGATAGATAGATAGATAGATAGATAGATAGATAGATAGATAGATAGATAGATAGATAGATAGATAGATAGATAGATAGATAGATAGATAGATAGATAGATAGATAGATAGATAGATAGATAGATAGATAGATAGATAGATAGATAGATAGATAGATAGATAGATAGATAGATAGATAGATAGATAGATAGATAGATAGATAGATAGATAGATAGATAGATAGATTTATTCTTTGCATAATATTCTTACATTTGCTTTATAGCATAGAATAAAGAACATGTCCAATTCTTACGTTTAACAATAAAATGCAATACATATAATTTGCAAATATGAAATATGTACAGAATTAATACCTTAATAACGATAATATTTTATACAAAGTAATATGTTTACCATTTAATAGTATTATAATGTTTACACAGTACTGTGAAGTGTCAAGAAATCAGCTACAGAGTAGAAAGTGTGAGATTATGGGGCCAAGGTCATTTATAAAAATTAGAAAAAGAAGAGGCCCTAATATAGATCGTTGTTGCACCCCTGTATGAACATTTCCTCATGTTGAAGTATATTTAAAGGAGATATTAAAAGCGTTGATATCCACTTTTTGTCTTTTGTTTAGGAGATATGATTCAAACCACTGATATGCTATGCCTTTAATACCACAGTATCCTAATTTTTGTAATAGAATTTTATGGTTAATACAATCAAAAGCTTTGGAGAGATCACATAATATCCCTCCTACTTGTAATTTTTTATTAATAGCTTCCAGAATTTTATTAGTTAAATTAAACTTCGCTTGCTCGGTTGATTTATTCTTTCTGAATCCAAATTGTTCCGGAATGAGAATGTTGAATCTATCAAGATGGTGATATACTCTCTTATATATAACTTTTTCGAAGATCTTTGAGAAGACTGGTAGAAGGGATATGGGCCTCTAGTTTTCGGGCGAGGTTCTGTCCCCTTTCTTGAATAAAGGAATAACAACTGAATATTTCCGTCGCTCTGGAAATGCATCATTAAACATTGAAAAGTTACATAAATAAGACAGGGGCTTGGCTATTATTTGTGAACTGGCTTTTAATATTTTACAAGTAATTTCATCATATCCCGAGGAATTTTTAGACTTTAATTGCTTTAGAATTGTAATTATTTCTCGTGAATTTGTTGGAAAAATTTGAATATTTGGGAAAGTTACAGGAATAGATATTTTCAAACAATCGATGGCATTATTATTGTTATTATTCTGTGGAATGTTTAGGTTATCAGTTATCGAGAGAAAATGATTGTTGAATATATTCGCAACATCTGTTGCATCTGATGTTTTTCTATTATCTGCTACAAGAGTGTAACCTTGTTCTTTGCTTCTACACTTTCCACTTTCTTTTTTTATTATGTTCCAAGTTGTTTTGATTTTATTATTCGAGTTTAGAATAATTCCGTTATAGTAAAGTTCTTTGGCTTTTAAGATTACTTTGTGTAATATTTTCGAGTACTTTCTAAAGTGAGCTATTAATTAGGGGTCATTACTATTTCTACTTTGAATATAGAGAGACCTCTTAGTTTTACAAAAGATTTTTATGCCTTGTGTAATCCAATTGTTTTTAGATGTTTGAGAATTTTTGTACTTTACAGGAAAACTGGATTCAAAGATATTTAAGCATGTATTATGTATGAAACACATTGAATTTAGTATTCATAACATCATTATCATATACTGATTCCCATGTTTCATTTTTTAGTTTAGCTTCGAAGTCCTTTAAAGATTCTTCATTTATGACCCTTAACCTAACTTTATTGGGGTGTTTTGATGCAGGAATGCTGTCGTTTCTTCTTATTAGTTGAGCATCATGATCTGAAAGACCATTTATAATGGGAACTGTGCGGTAACTATCTAATCTATCTTTCTTTATAATTATATTATCAATTGTAGAAATCGATCCTTTTTGTATTCTAGTTGGAAAATTGACTGTATGTATTAAATTGAAGGTTGCTAATAATGTGTTAAATTCTTCTTTTTTAGTGTTCTCAGTGAGATAGTCAATATTTAAGTCTCCGCAAAACATGTATTCGTGTTTTTTTTTCATGTATGTGTTGTAATGTATTTTCTAGTAGATGAAGAAAATGTTTGAAATCTCCAGAGGGCGACCTATATATACCTATAACTATAAGATTACCAGATTTTAATTCTAATTCTACCGCACACAGCTCTAAATCTTTTTCTCTGCTAAATTTTGAAAGGCTGATATTTTTAAAATTTATATCGTTTCGAACAAATATGCACACACCTCCTTTCTGTAGATTCTGTCTACAATAGCTATCTCCTAGTTTGTATCCTTCCAGTGAAAGTGCCAATAATTCCTGTTGTTTCATATGATGTTCAGTGACGCATATTATACATGGGTTTATTTGTTCTATTTCTAAGAATGTTAATAACTCTGGTGACTTGTTTCTAAGGCTTTGTATGTTTTGATGAAATAAACGAAACTGACTTCCGGTATCTTTTGTTTTTGAATTTGAATTAACCCAACAAAATTTATGATTTGTATTTGCTTCACTGTTCTGATTACCTGTAGGCCTACTTTCTTTTTCTAATTGATATTTTACCCTAAAAAAAGAGATGCCCTATGATGAACAGCAGGAATTATATTGGTAATCACTGGAATCCTACCCTTTATTCTATTAGCGATCAGATGCGAAAGCTTTTTCTTGCCTCTAGAATTCAAGTGTAGGCCATGAGAAGTATAATCATCTCTCTTAATGCTACATACCTCTATCACATCAATATGAGAGGCATTGGGTCTGATCAAGGCACGTCCCAGTCGTGCATTCATACTCCTCACCCTGCTATAAAGCCACGGCTTGTCATACCTGTCAAAAGGCTCCACTACCTCCACATTTGTGTAGCTGCTGTCCTTACTTATGTTCTCTAGGTCTCTCTCAACAGAGTAACTAACATCTCTATCCAGGCTGTTCCCTGGCCCACCCACTATTACAATATGATCCCTCTTGGTAAAACCAGAAGATAGTTTTACCAGATCTTCTGTAACATGAGTAAGCCCAGCACTAGGTTTTACTATGCTACAAATCTCATAGTCAGTCCCTAATTCCTCTTTCAACAGGTTTGCTATTCCCCTCCCGTGACTGCTCCCCAGTAACAATACTTTACTTTTTCTACCATCATCTTCAGCAGAAGACTGTTGTGGAGGATTTAGGGATGGTTGATCAACTTCCATTGTTTCTAAAACATTGAATCTGTTGGTCAACTTTATTTCACTGACATCCTCAGCAGAGAACCTTCTCCTCCTTCGATTTCGTCTGGATACAACCTTCAAATCAAGCAAATCTGAATTGAAAGTTGAAGCAACATCTCTACTTTCCAATTGAATTTTGAAAAGTTCAAGCTCATATCGTAGGTTGGCGATGGTTTCCTCCTGTTTTACAACTAATGTTATATAGTGCCAGAGTTCACATGACCAGTTATCGCATAGACTAACCTCATCACTAGTAGTGTTACTACATCCGTAATGAAATCACATTCTACAACTGTCACAAAATACTCCCTGTCTAACTTTCCTACGACATGCACCACAGTTTCCACTCAAATCACACGCCTTAGCACTCATGTCACTGGCACAATAAATCACGAAAGCAATTAGGACTACACTTCACACTTCCTAGTATTACACAATTACACACTTATTGTTAGTACTGCACTTTATCACTTCACTATACCCGTACCACACTTGTCGATGTTAATCTACACGATACGTCACTTCACTGCACTTATATTTCAGTCTTGATGCAACTTCACTATTTATGTTATTTAACACAAGCAATTTCTTAACCAACAATAGTATTTATATTGAAATGTGCTATTAATGAATTAGCCTAGTCCTTCTTAAACTATGTAAACACGTTCTATATTAGGTGTTACAATTAAGTCTATTAATTAAATATTTCAACTTCACAAATAACAAAAAGCCTTCAAATTAGTCAACTTATGAGTTTAGAATTACTCAAGTTAAAAGAAAAGGTCGGGAGTAGTGATCAAAGTGTTGAGTGATATTTGAAGTTAACTATTTACAATATGGCGATTTATGTTGTGTATGAAATGCGAAGTATATTATTACAGAATTGCGTGGGAAATGGATGTTATGAATTTATGATTTATATATCAAATGACTGGGGAGTATTTTAAGTATCTTTAAATATGATGCTATGAATATAAATTGTATTAAATATGAGTATGAAAACACAGAGCTCCTTTATCACAATTTTACCTCCTCAGTCACTACTACCAAGATAGATAGATAGAATAGAATACATAGAAGAGAATAGATAGATAGAATAGATAAAATAGAATAGATAGACAGAATAGAAAAAATAGGACAGATGGACTAAATAGAATAGGTAGAATAGAATAGATAAGATAGAATAGGTACAATAGAATAGATAGATAGATGGATAGATGGATAGATGGATAGATGGATAGATTGATAGATAGATAGATAGATAGATAGATAGATAGATAGATAGATAGATAGATAGATAGATAGATAGATAGATAGATAGATAGATAGATAGATAGATAGATAGATAGAAAAGGGTGGGATAGATAGAATAGGATAGGATAGATAAAATAGAATAGCAAGAATGGAATAGGATAGCTAGAATACAATAGATAGAACAGAATAGAATAGATAGAATAGAATAGGATAGGTTGAATAGAATAGGATGCATAGAATAGTATAGATACAATAGGATAGAATACAATAGGATAGATAGAATAGAATAGGATGGATAGAATAGGATAGATAGAATAGGACAGATAGAATAAAATAGGTAGAATAGGATATATAGAATAGATTAGATAGGATAGAATAGAATAGAATAGATAGAATCAAATAGATAGAATAAAAATAAATAAAATCTGTATGGAATAAATGTGTAATCCAATTATTGATGGATTAATTTTGACATCCTAATCTGTGTGGATTACATATGTAATCCAAATATGGATGGATTGCATATGTAATCCAAATATGGATGGATTACATATGTGATACATATACGTGGATTACATATGTGATGCAATTATGAATGGATTACATACGTAATCCGAATCAGAGTGGATTACATATGTAATCCAAATATGGATGGATTACACGTGTAATCCAATTATGGATGCATTACATACGTAATCCAAATCAGTGTGGATTACTTACGTAATCCAATTATAGATGGATTACATATGTGATCCAAATACGTGGATTATATATGTGATCCCATTATGGATGGAATACATAAGAGTTTGGAAACCGGAACACGGAGTTTGGAATCCGGAACCCGGATAGATAGAATAGGATAGATAGAATAGATAGAATAGAATTGGATAGAATAGAATGGAATATATAGAATAGAATATAATATATAGAATATAATAGAATAGATAGCAGAGTATAGATAGATAGAATAGATAGTTGGAATACAATAGATGGAATATAATAGATATAGGGAATAGAACAGATGGAATAGAACAGGTAGAAGGAATAGAATATGATGAAATAGAATAGTTAGATAGAATAGAATAGATAGATATATAGAATAGAATGAATAGAATATATAGATCGAATACGATAGGTTAGATTAGATAGATAGAATAGAATAGACAGAAGAGAATAGATAGATAGAAAAGATAAAATGAAATAGATAGACAGAATAGAATAGATAGTCAGAATAGAAAAAATAGAACAGATGGACTAAATAGAATAGGTAGAATAGAATAGATAGATAAGATAAAATAGAACAATAGAATAGATAGGATAGACAGACAGACAGACAGACAGACAGACAGACAGACAGACAGACAGACAGATAGATAGATAGATAGATAGATAGATAGATAGATAGATAGATAGATAGATAGATAGATAGATAGATAGATAGATAGATAGATAGATAGATAGATAGATAGAATGTATAGAATAGAATAGATAGATAGAATAGAATAGATAGAAGAGATAGACAGAATAGAATAGAGAGTTAGAAAAGAATAGTCAGAATAGAATAAATAGATAGAATAGAATAGAAATGAATAGAATAGACAGACAGACAGACAGACAGACAGACAGACAGATAGATAGATAGATAGATAGATAGATAGATAGATAGATAGATAGATAGATAGATAGATAGATAGATAGATAGATAGGTAGATAGATAGATAGATAGATAGAATGTATAGAATAGAATAGATAGATAGAATAGAATAGATAGAAGAGATAGAATAGAATAGAGAGATAGAAAAGAATAGTCAGATTAGAATAAATAGATAGAATAGAATAGAAATGAATAGAAAGGAATAGAATAGAATAGAATAGAATAGAATAGATAGACAGACAGACAGACAGACAGACAGACAGACAGACAGACAGACAGACAGACAGACAGACAGACAGATAGATAGATAGATAGATAGATAGATAGATAGATAGATAGATAGATAGATAGATACCGAGGAACGGGGTGCGGCCCTGTATTCCCTCTTGACTTACTTGTTACAGGATAGCATCAAAATGGCAATCGCGAATACTTTCTGATTTTCGAGAAAAGGCGGGGAGGGGTTTCAACACCTATTCAGCCGACATTATATCTGCCATAACTCCGCAGTAAGTATGGTATTTATTGATCGATGGAACTATCATAGAGCCAATGGGCTAGTGTATATCCATCGATTCTTAGAGTCATTCTACCTAAGAGCCAACTGGCTAGTCTCTGAAAATGAGACAACTCATCCTGCCTACGGTTTTTCCGTGGTTTTCCTAAGGCGCTAAGACAAATGTCGGGATGAGCCCTAAAAGAAATGGGCCACGGACCTGCACTCATATCCCCATGAATCTCCCTATTTACTTAATAATTACATCTCTCCCCTCTATTCGTAATTGAGTCACCATAAAGCCAAATGGCTGGTCTCTAAATTGAGACGATTTAACAAGACATGACAATCACCTCCTACATAATAGCCAAATTGGCTAATTTTTATTCTTTATTCACTTTCTATTCATATGTATTTTAATTTTCTTTCTACAAAATTTATGTAAACATTTAATATTGCAAAATTAATCTAGGAGAGTATACTGAGTCGTTCTGGGCTACCTCCAATGGGAGGCAGTTATTATTATTATATTATTATTTACATGAGACAACTCATCCTGCCTAAGGTATTCCGTGGTTTTCCTAAGGCGTAAGAAAAATGTCGGGATGAGCCCTATATGAAATGGGCCACGGACCTACATGCCCTTCCCCATATATTTTCCCCTTTTCTTGCTAACGAAGTATGCCCAAGTTCAGAACATTTAAATCGTCTATTAAATGTACGAGGTCACTCAATTAGTCGCAATTTGAAAGGACAGGGACCTTTCAAATTGCAGATTTAGATTTCACAGCGCTTCTTCTGACGGCCTTCACATGGCTTGTCATCGAACAAAAGATGACAGCATCTTGCCACCTTAACGGCAAACCCAGCCATCTCCTCCTCGCCCCGTCCCGTGATCACTTGATCAAATCTCCGTCCCCCTCGCGTATGTGGTACCTAAGAGGTGACGTCTAATTTCGGCTTCCCCTTCAAAATTTTCTAAAGCTCCTTCAGTGGAGCAGCGGAAACCGGAGTGAGATTAGTGGCCAACAGGATTGGAGCTCACATATTTAGTTTTGTACAGCCCCCAACCCCAAACATGGACGCGTTTTGCGTAACTTTTAAATTTGTCCTCCTAATTATCTTCTATTTTTTCGATTTTTTTTCGTATGTATAGTTAGAACAAAGACGAATAGTGCGTCCAATACAGCTCGTCGAACTCTATCTTCGGTATATACGACAACTCTATATCCCGGCGCGTTTGGACGGGAAAGACCGACAAAATATAAAAAAATGGTCATTTAGACTTTCAAAACAGGCTTTTTCTACACACGTAGAACAAAGCGGATCACAGGCCTGCCCTTTTAACTGTAGCTTAGCAGCATCTTCCCTAGTAATCACCGCAAAAATCCAGCAAATCCATCGCACTTTTCTCTAGCCCCAATTTTTGGGTACAGGTACCTAAAATATTTTAGTCTCTAATTCCGGAAATAATGGCCATACCGAGGAACGGGGTGCGGCCCTGTATTCCTTCTTGACTTACTACTTGCAGGATAGTATCAAAATGGCAATCGCGAACACTTTCTCATTTTCGACAAAAAAAGGGGAGGGGTTTGAACCCCTATTCCGCCGACATTCTAGCCGCCATAACTCCGCACTACATATAGTAAGCATAACGGCTAAGAGAGCGTTGAATACAGCTCTTCCAACTCTATCTTCAGTATAAAGGACAAGTCTCTATCCCGGCGCGTTTGGACGGGAGTGGCAGACAAATTTTCTAAAAATGGTCATTATGACCATCCTAAACAGACTTTTTTCTACACAAGGAGAACGAAGCGGCTCACAGGCCCGCCATTTTAACTGTAGCATCCCAGCATCTTCCATAGTAATCACCGCAAAAATCAAGCAAATACGTCGCACTTTTTTCTAGCCCTATATTTTGGTACCTAAAATATTTGAGTCTCTAATTTCGTAAATAATGGCCATACAGAGAAACGGGGTGTGGCTCTGTATTCCCTCTATACTTATTTCTTACAGGATAGCATCAAACTGGCAATCGCGAAAACTCTCTGATTTTCGAGAATAAACGAGGAATGGTTTGAACCCCTATTCCGCCTACACCGTAGCCGCCATAACTCCGCAGTACGTATAGATAGAACAAAGTCGAAGAGTGCTTTAAATACACTTCATCGGACTCTATCTTCAATATAAAGGACGACGCTCTATCCCGGCGCGTTTGGACGGGAGATGCCGTCAAATTTTCAACAAATGGTGATTTTGACCTTCCAAAACAGACTTTTTCTACACACGGAGAACGAAGCTGCTCACAGGCCCGCCCTTTTAAATGTAGCATCCCAGCATCTTCCGTAGTATTCACCGCAAAAATCCAGCAAATCCGTCGCACTTTTTTCTAGCCCTAATTTTTGGGTACCTAATATATTAGAGTCTCTAATTCCGGAAATAATGGCCATACCGAGGATCGGTGTGCGGCCCTGTATTCCCTCTTGTCTTACTTCTTACAGGATAGAATCAAAATGGCAATCGCGAACACTTTCTGATTTTCGACAAAAAAAAAAAAAGGGAGGAGTTTGAACGCCTATTCCGCCGACATTCTAGCCGCCATAACTCCGCAGTACTTTTAGTTAGAACTACGGCTAAGAGTGCGTGGAATACAGCTCTTCCAAATCTATCTTCAATACAATGGACAACTCTCTATCCCTCCGCGTTTAGACAGGTGAGGCCGACAAATTTTCAAACAATGGTCAATTTGACCTTCCAAAACAGACTTTTTTCTACACAAGGAGAAAGAAGCGGCTAACAGCCCCGCATTTTTAACTGTGGCATCCCAGCATCTTCCCTAGTAATCACCGCAAAAATGCAGCAAATCCGTCGCACTTTTTTCTAGCCCCATTTTTTGGGTACTTAAATTTTTGATTCTGTAATACCTGAAATAATGGCCATACCGAGGAACGGGGTGCGGCCCGGTATTCTCTCTTGGCTTACTTTTTACAGGATTGCAACCAAAATGGCAATCGCGAACTCTCTCTGATTTTCGAGAAAAAAAGGGGAATGGTTTGAACCCCTATTCCGCCGACATTCTAGCTGCCATAACTCCGCATTGCGTACAGTTAGAACAAAGCGGAAGAGTGCGTTCAATACAGCTCGTCGAACTCTATCTTCAGTATAACATACAACTCTCTATCCCGGTGCGTTTGGACTGGAGAGGCCGACTAAATTTAAAAAATGGTCATTTTACCTTCCAAAAGAGACTTTTTCTTCACAGGGAGAACGAAGCGGCTCAGAGTGCTGCCCTTTTAAATGTAGCATCCCAGCATCTTCCCTAGTAATGACCGCAAAAATCTAGCAAATACGTCGCACTATTTTCTAGACCCAATTTTTGGGTACCTAAAATATTTGATTCTCTAATTCCTGAAATAATGGCCATACCGTGGAACGGGGTGCGGCCATGTATTCCCTCTTGACTTAGATTTTACGGGATGGCATCAAAATGGCAATCGCAAACACTCTCTGATTTTCGAGAAAAAAAGGGGAATGTTTTGAACCGCTATTCCGCCGACATTCTAGCCGCCATAACTCCGCAGTACGCTCTGTTAGAACATAGTTGAAGAGTGCGTTGAATACAGCTCGTCGAACTCTATCTTCTGTATAAAGGACGACTCTATATACCGGCGCGTTTGGATGGGAGATTTCGACAAAATTAAAAAAAAATGGTCATTTTGACCTTCCAAAACAGAATTTTTCTACACACGAAGAACGACGCGGCTCACAGGACCGCCCTTTTAACTGTAGCATTCCAGCTTCTTCTATAATATTCCCTGCAAAAATCCAGCATATCCGTCGCACTTTTTTCTAGCCCCAATTTTTGGGTCCCTAAAATATTTGAGTCTCCAATTCCGGAAATAATGGCCATACCGAGGAACGGAGTGCGGCCCCATATTCCCTCTTGACTTACTTCTTACAGGATATTATAAAAATGGAATTCGCGAACACTTTCTGATATTCGACGAAAAAAGGGGAGGGTTTTGAACCCCAATTCCGCCGACATTCTAGCCGCCATAACTCCGCAGTACGTATAGATAGAACAACGGCTAACAGTGCGTATAATACAGGTATTCCAACTCTATCTTCAGTATGAAAGACAACTGTATAACCCGGCGCGCTTAGACGGGAGAGGCCAAGGTAATTTCAAAAAATTGTCATTTTGACGTTCCAAAAGAGACTTTTTCTACACAAGGAGAACGAAGCGGCTCACAAGCCCGCCCTTTTAACTGTAGCATCCCACCATCTTCCCTAGTGAACACCGCAAAAATGCAGCAAATCAGTCCCCTAATTTCTAGCCCCAATTTTGTGTACTTATATTATTTGAGTCTATAATGAGGAAATAATGGCCATATCGAGGAACGGGGTGCGGCCCTGTATTCCCTCATGACTTACTGCTTACAGGATAGCCTCAAAATGGCAATCGAGAACACTCCCTGATTTTCGAGAAAAAATGAAAGTGGTTTGAACCCCTATTTCGCCGACATTCTAGCCGCCAAAACTCCGCAGTACTTATAGGTAGAATAAAGCGGAAGAGTACGTTTAATACCGCTCGTCTAACTCTATCTTCAGCATAAAGGACGACTCTCTATCCCGGCGGGTTTGGACGGGAGATGAAGACAAACTTAAAAATAATGGTCATTTTGACATTCCAAAACAGACATTTTCTAGACTCGGAGAACGAAGCGGCTCACAGGCCAGGCATTTTACCTGTAGCATGCCAGCATCTTCCCTAATTTTCACAGCAAATACCAGCAAATCCGTCACCCTTTTTTCTAGCCCCAATTATTGGGTACCTAAAGTATTTGAGTCTCTAATTCCGGAAATAATGGCCATGCCCAGGAACGACGTGCGGCTCTGTATTCCCTCTTGACTTACTTCTTACAAGATAGTGTCAAAATGGCAATCTCGAACAATTTCTGATTTTCGACAATAAAAGGGGAGTGGTTTGAACCCCTATTCCGCCGACATTCTAGCCGCCATACCTCCGCAGTACGTACAGATAGAACAACGGCTAAGAGTGTGTTGAATACAGCTCTTCCAACTCCTTCTTCAGTATAAAGGACAATTGTCTATCCCGGCGCGATGGGATGGGAGAGGGCGAGAAAATTTAAAAAAATGGTCATTTTGACCTTCCAAAACAATTTTTTCTACACAGGGAGAATGAAGCGGCTCACAGGCCCGCCCTTTTAACTGATACATCCCAGCATCTTCTCTAGTAATCACCACAAAAATCCAGCAAATCCGAGGCATTTATTTCTAGCCCCAAATTTTGGGTACCTAAAATATTTGAGTCTCTGATTCCGGAATAATAACCATACCGAGGAACGGGGTGTGGCCTTCTAGTCCTTCTTGACTTACTTCTTACAGGATACTATGAAAATGGCAATCGCGAACACTTTCTGATTTTCGACAAAAAAGGGGATGGGATTGAATCCCTATTCCGCCGACATTCTAGCCGCGCTAACTCCTCAGTACATATAGATAGAACAACGGCTAAGAGTGCGTTCAATGCAGCTCTTCCTACTCTATCTTCATTTTAACGGACATTTGTCTATCCCGGCGCGTTTAGAAAGGAGAGGCCGACAAAATTTAAAAAAAATGGTCATTTTGACCTTCCATAACACATTTTTCTACACAGGGAGAACGAAGCGGCTCACACGCCCGCCCTTTTAACTGATACATCACAGCATCTTCCCTAGTAAACACACCAAAAATCCAGCAAATCCGTGGTATTTATTTCTAGCCCCAATTTTTGGTACCTAAAATAATTGATTCTCTAATTCCGGAAATAATAGCAATACCGAGGAACGGGGTGTGGCCTTCTAGTCCTTCTTGACTTACTTCTTACAGGATACTATCAAAGTGGCAATCGCGAACACTTTCTAATTTTCGACAAAAAAGGGGATGTGTTTGAACCCCTATTCCGCCGACATTCTTGCCGCTCTAACTCCTCAGTACATATAGATAGAACTACGGCTAAGAGTGCGTTGAATACAGCTCTTCCAACTCTATCTTCATTATAACGAATATCTGTCTATCCCGGCGCGTTTAGAAAGGAGAGGCCAACAAATTAAAAAAAATGGTCATTTTGACCTTCCAAAACAGAATTCTTTCTACACAAGGAGAATGAAGCGGCTCACAGGCCCGCACGTTTAACTATAGCATCCCAGCACCTTCCCTTGTGATCACCGCCAATATCCAGCAAATCCGTCGCACTTTTTTCTAGCCCAAATTTTTGGGTACCTAAAATTTTTGATTCTATAATTGCGGAAATAATGGCCATACGGTTGAACCCCTTATCCGCCGACATTCTAGCCGCCATAACACCGCAGTACGTGTAGGTAAAACAAAGCCGAAGTGGGCGTTGAATACAGCTCGTCGAACCCTATCTTCAGTATAAAGGACAACTCTCTGTCCAGGCGCGATTGGAAGGGAGAGGCCGACAAATTAAAAAAAAATGATCATTTTGAACTTACAAAACAGACATTTTTCTACACAGGGATAACGAAGCGGCTCAGAGTGCTGCCCTTTTAAATGTTGCATCCCAGCACCTTCCCTAGGAATCACCGCAAAAATCTAGCAAATCCGTCGCACTTTTTTGTAGACCCAATTCTTGGGTACTTAAAATATTTTATTCTCTATTTCCTGAAATAATGACTATACCGGGGCACGGGGTGCGGCCATGTATTCCCCTTGACTTACTTTTTACGGGATAGCATCAAAAAGGCAATCGCGAAAACACTCGGATTTTCGAGAAAAAAAGGAGAATGGTTTGAACCACTATACCGCCGATATTCTAGCCGCCATAACTTCGCAGTACGTTCAGTTAGAACATAGTCGAAGAGTGCGTTGTATACGGCTCGTCGAACTCTATCTTCAGTATATGGGACGACTGTGTATACCGGCGCGTTTGGACGGGAGATGCCGACAAATTTTCAAAAATGGTCATTTTGACATTTCAATAAGATACTTTTTCTACACACGGAGAACGAAGCGCCTCAAAGGACCGCCCTTTTAACTCTGGCATCCCAGCTTCTTCCATAGTATTCCCCACAAAAATCCAGCATTTCCGTCGCACTTTTTTCTAGCCCCAATTTTAGGGTACCTAAAATATTTGAGTCTCTAATTCCCGAAATAATGGCCATAGCCTGGAACGGAGTGCGGACCTGTATTCCCTTTTGAGTTACTTCTTTCAGGATACTATAAAAATGGAATTCGAGAAAACTTTCTGATTTTCGACAAAAAAAAAAGGGGAGGGGTTTGATCCCCTATTCCGCCGACATTCTAGCCGCCATAACTCCGCTGTACGTTTAGGTGGAACAAAGCAAAAGAGTGCGTTGTAAAGAGCTCCTCGAATTCTATCCATAGTATAAAAGACAACTCTCTATCCCGGCACGATTGGACGGGACAGGCCGATAACATTTGAAAAAATGATCATTTTGACTTTCCTAAACAGAATTTTTCTACACAAAGAGAACGAAGCGGCTCAAAGCCCCGCACTTTTAACTGTAGCTTCCCAGCATTTTCCCTAGTAATCACCACAAAAATCCAGCAAATCCGTCGCACTAATTTTTAGCCGCAATTTTTGGGTTCCTGAAATATTTGATTCTCTAATTCCTGAAATAATGGCCATACCGAGGAACGGGGTGCGGCCCTGCATTCCCTCTTGACTTACTTTTTACAGGATAGCATCAAAATGGCAATCGAGAACACTCTCTGATTTTCGAGAAAAAAAGGGGAATGGTTTGAACACCTATTCCGCCGACATTCTAGCCGCCATAACTCCGCAGTACGTATAGATAGAACAACGGCTATGAGTGCGTTGATTACAGCTCTTGCACCTCTATCTTCAGTATAACTTAGAACTGTCTATCCCCGCGCGTTTAGACGGGTGAGGCCGACAAAATTAAAAAAAAAATTGTAATTTTGACTTTCCAAAAGAGACTTTTTCTACACACGTAGAACGAAGCGTCTCATAGGCCTATACTTTTAAATGTAGCATCCCAGCATCTTCCCTAGTATTCACCGCAAAAATCGAGCCAATCCGTGGCACTTTTTTCTTGACCCGATTTTTGGGTACCTAAAATATTTGGGTCTCTAATTCCACAAATAATGGCCATACCGAGAAACGGGCTGCGGCCCTGTATCCCCTCTTGACTTACTTCTTGCAAAATTGTATCAAAATGGCAATCGCGAACAGTTTCTGATTTCCGACAAAAAAAGGGGATGGGTTGAACCCCTATTCCGCCGACATTCTAGCCGCCATAACTCCGCATTACTTACAGTTAGAACTACGGATAAGAGTGCGTTGAATACAGCTCTTCCAACTCTGTCTTCAGTGTAAAGGACAACTGTCTATCCCGGCGCGTTTAGGCGGGTGAGGCCGAAAAACTAAAAAAAAAAGTTCATTTTGACCTTCCAAAACAGACCTTTTTCTACACAAGGAGAACGAAGCGCCTCACAAGCCCGCCCTTTTAACTGTAGCATCCTAGCATCTTCCCTAGTAATCACCTCTAAAATCCAGCAAATCCGTCGCAATTTTTCTAGCCCCAATTTTTGGGTACCTAAAAATATTTGAGTCTATAATTGCGGAAATAATGGCCATACCGAGGAACGGGGTGCGGCCCTGTATTCCATCTTGCATTACTTCTTACAGGATGGCCTCAAAATGGCAATCGAGAACACTTTCTGATTTTCGAGAAAAAAATTGGATGGGTTTGAACCCCTTTTCCGCCGACATTCTAGCCGCCATAATTCCGCAGTACGTATAGGTAGAACAAAGCCGGAGAGTGCGTTGAATATAGGTCGTCGAACGCTATCTTCAGTATAAAGGACAACTCTGTATACCGGCGCGTTTGGACGGGAGAGGCCGACAAATTTAAAAAAAATGGTCATTTTTACCTTCCTAAACAGACATTTTTCTACACACAGAGAACGAAGAGGCTCAGAGTCCCGCCCTTTTAACAGTAGCATCCCAGCATCTTCCGTAGTATTCACCGCAAAAATCCAGCAACCCCGTGGCACTTTTTTCTAGCCCGAAATTTTGGGCCACTAATATATTTGAGGTTCTAATTCCTGAAATAATAGCCATACCGAGGAACGGGGTGTGGCCATGTATTCCCTCTAGACTTATTTCTTACAGAATTGTATCAAAATGGCAATCGCGAACACTTTCTTATTTTCGAAAAAAAAAAAAAAAAAGGGGACATTCCGCCGATATTCTAGCCGCCATAACTCCGCAGTACTTATAGTTAGAACTAAGTCTAAGAGAGCGTTGAATACAGCAATTCCAACTCTATCTTCAGTATAAAGGTCAACTCTCTATTCTGGCGAGTTTAGACGGGATAGGACGACATTATTTCATAAAAGGTTATTTTTACCTTCCAAAACAGACTTCTTGTACAAACGGAGAACGCAGTGGCTCACAGGCTTACCCGTTTAACTGTACCATCCCAGCATCATCCATAGTAATCACCGCAAAAATCCAGCAAATCCGTCGCACTTTATTCTAGCCCCAATTTTTGGGTACCTAAAACATTTGAGTCTCGAATTCCGGAAATAATGGCCATACCGAGGAACGGGGTGTGGCCTTGTATTCCATCTTGACTTACTTCTTACAGGACACTATCAAAACGGCAATCGCGAACACTTCTTGATTTTCGACAAAAAAAAATGGGGAATGGGTTTGAGCCCCTATTCCGCCGACATTCTAGCCGCCATAACTCCGCAGTACGTATAGATAGTACAACGGCTAAGAGTGCGTTGAATACAGCTCTTCCAACTCCATCTTCAGTATAAAGGACAATTGTCTGTCCCGACGCGTTTAGACGAGAGATGCCGACAAATATAAAAAAAAAAATGGTCATTTTGTACTTCCAAAACAGATTTTTTTACACAAGGAGAACGAAGCGGCTCACAGGCCCGCCCTTTAAACTGTAGCATCCCAGCATCTACCCTAGTATTCACCGCAAAAATTCAGCAAATCCGTCGTACTTTTTTCTAGCCCCAATTTTTGGGTACCTAAAACATTTGAGTCTCTAATTCCGGAAATAATGCCCATACCGAGGAACGGGGTGTGGCCTTGTATTCCAGCTTGACTTACTTCTTACAGGATAGTATCAAAATGGCAATTGCGAACACTTTCTGATTTTCGACAAAAAAAGGGGATGGGTTTGAACCCCTCTTCCGCCGACATTCTAGCCGTCATAACTCCGCAGTACGTATACATAAAACAAAGGATAAGTATGCGTTAAATACAGCTCTTCCAACTCTGTCTTCAGTATAAAGGACAACTATCTATCCCGGAGCGTTTAGAAAGGAGAGGCCAACAAATTAAAAAAAAAATGGTCATTTTGACATTCCAAAACCGAATTCTTTCTACACAAGGAGAATGAAGCGGCTCATAGGCCCGCACGTTTAACTGTAGCATCCCAGCACCTTCCCTTGTAATCCCCGCCAATATCCAGCAAATCCGTCGCACTTTTTTCTAGCCCCAATTTTAGGGTACCTAAAATTTTTGATTCTTTAATTGCGGAAATAATGGCAATACCGAGGAACGGGGTGCTGCCCTGTATTCCCTCTTGACTTACTTCTTACAGGATAGCCTAAAAATAGCAATCGCGAACACTTTCTGATTTTCGAGAAAAAAGGATGGAGCGTTGAACCCCTTATCCGCCGACATTCTAGCCGCCATAACTCCGCAGTACGTGTAGGTAAAACAAAGCCGAAGTGGGCGTTGAATACAGCTCGACGAAACCTATCTTCAGTATAAAGGACAACTCTCTATCCAGGCGCGATTGGAAGGGAGAGGCCGACAAATTTTCAAAAAATTATCATTTTGAACTTACAAAACAGACATTTTTCTACACAGGGATAACGAAGCGGCTCAGAGTGCTGCCCTTTTAAATGTTTCATCCCAGCATCTTCCCTAGTAATCACCGCAAAAATCTAGCAAATCCGTCGCACTTTTTTGTAGACCCACTTTTTGGGTACCTCAAATATTTGATTCTCTATTTCTTGAAATAATGACTATACCGGGGCACGGGGTGCGGCCATGTATTCCCCTTGACTTACTTTTTACGGGATAGCATCAAAATGGCAATCGCGAACACACTCAGATTTTCGAGGAAAAAAGGGGAATGGTTTGAACCACTATACCGCCGATATTCTAGCCGCCATAACTTCGCAGTACGTTCAGTTTGAACATAGTCGAAGAGTGCGTTGAATACGGCTCGTCGAACTCTATCTTCAGTATAAGGGACGACTGTGTATACCGGCGCGTTTAGACGGTAGATGCCGACAAATTTTCAAAAATGGTCATTTTGACATTTCAATAAGAGACTTTTTCTACACACGGAGAACAAAGCGCCTCAAAGGCCCGCCCTTTTAACTGTGGCATCCTAGCTTCTTCCATAGTATTCCCCACAAAAATCCAGTATATCCGTCGCAATTTTTTCTAGCCCCAATTTTAGGGTACCTAAAATATATGAGTCTCTAATTCCGGAAATAATGGTCATACCCAGGAACGGAGTGCGGACCTGTATTCCTTCTAGACTTACTTCTTACAGGATACTATAAAAATGGCAATCGCGAACACTCTCTGATTTTCGAGAAAAAAAGGGGAATGGTTTGAACACCTATTCCACCGACATTCTAGCCGCCATAACTCCGCAGTACGTATAGATAGAACAACGGCTATGAGTGCGTTGATTATAGCTCTTGCACCTCTATCTTCAGTATAACGGAGAACTGTCTATCCCCGCGCGTTTAGACGGGAGAGGCCGACAAAATTAAAAAAAAAAATGGTGATTTTGAACTTCCAAAACAGACTTTTTTCTACACAAGGAGAACGAAGCGGCTCAGAAGCCCGCCATTTTAACTGTAGCATCCCAGCATCTTCCCTAGTAATCACCGAAAAATCCAGGAAATCCGTCGCACTTTTTTCTAGCCCTAATTTTTGGGTACCTGTACCTAAAATATTTCAGTCTATAATTGCGGAAATAATGGCCTAACCGAGGAACGGGGTGCGGCCCTGTATTCCTTCTTGACGTACTTCTTACAGGAAAGCCTCAAATTGGCAATCGAGAACACTTTCTGATTTTCGACAAAAAAGGGGAAGGGTTTGAACCCGTTTTCCGGCGAAAATCTAGCCTCCATAACTCCGCAGTACGTATAGATAGAACATCGGCTAATAGTGCGTTGAATACAGCTCTTCCAACTCTATCTATAGTATAAAGGATAACAGTCTCTCCCGGCGCGTTTAGACGTGAGAGGCCGACAAATAAAAAAAAATGGTCATTTTGAACTTCCAAAACAAACATTTTTCTACACACGTAGAACGAAGCGCCTCAGATACCCGCCCTATTAACAGTAGCATCCCAGCATCTTCCGCAGTAATCACCGCAAAAATCCAGCAAATTCGTGGCACTTCTTTCTAGCCCCAATTTTTGGGTACCTAAAATATTTGTGTCTCTAATTCCGGTAATAATGGCGATACCGAGGAACGGGATGTGGCCTTGTATTCGATTTAGACCTTCTTCTTACAGGATAGTATCAAATGGCAATCGCGAACACTTTCTGATTTTCGACTAAAAATGGGGATGGGTTTGATCCCCTATTCCGCCGACATTCTAGCCGCCATAACTCCGCAGTACGTATAGATAGTACAACGGCTAAGAGTGCGTTGAATACAGCTCTTCCAACTCCATCTTCAGTATAAAGGACAATTGTCTGTCCCGACGCGTTTAGACGAGAGATGCCGACAAATATAAAAAAAAAATGGTCATTTTGTACTTCCAAAACAGATTTTTTTACACAAGGAGAACGAAGCGGCTCACAGGCCCGCCCTTTAAACTGTAGCATCCCAGCATCTACCCTAGTATTCACCGCAAAAATTCAGCAAATCCGTCGTACTTTTTTCTAGCCCCAATTTTTGGGTACCTAAAACATTTGAGTCTCTAATTCCGGAAATAATGCCCATACCGAGGAACGGGGTGTGGCCTTGTATTCCAGCTTGACTTACTTCTTACAGGATAGTATCAAAATGGCAATTGCGAACACTTTCTGATTTTCGACAAAAAAAGGGGATGGGTTTGAACCCCTCTTCCGCCGACATTCTAGCCGTCATAACTCCGCAGTACGTATACATAAAACAAAGGATAAGTATGCGTTAAATACAGCTCTTCCAACTCTGTCTTCAGTATAAAGGACAACTATCTATCCCGGAGCGTTTAGAAAGGAGAGGCCAACAAATTAAAAAAAAAAATGGTCATTTTGACATTCCAAAACCGAATTCTTTCTACACAAGGAGAATGAAGCGGCTCATAGGCCCGCACGTTTAACTGTAGCATCCCAGCACCTTCCCTTGTAATCCCCGCCAATATCCAGCAAATCCGTCGCACTTTTTTCTATCCCCAATTTTAGGGTACCTAAAATTTTTGATTCTTTAATTGCGGAAATAATGGCAATACCGAGGAACGGGGTGCTGCCCTGTATTCCCTCTTGACTTACTTCTTACAGGATAGCCTAAAAATAGCAATCGCGAACACTTTCTGATTTTCGAGAAAAAAGGATGGAGCGTTGAACCCCTTATCCGCCGACATTCTAGCCGCCATAACTCCGCAGTACGTGTAGGTAAAACAAAGCCGAAGTGGGCGTTGAATACAGCTCGACGAAACCTTTCTTCAGTATAAAGGACAACTCTCTATCCAGGCGCGATTGGAAGGGAGAGGCCGACAAATTTTCAAAAAATTATCATTTTGAACTTACAAAACAGACATTTTTCTACACAGGGATAACGAAGCGGCTCAGAGTGCTGCCCTTTTAAATGTTTCATCCCAGCATCTTCCCTAGTAATCACCGCAAAAATCTAGCAAATCCGTCGCACTTTTTTGTAGACCCACTTTTTGGGTACCTCAAATATTTGATTCTCTATTTCTTGAAATAATGACTATACCGGGGCACGGGGTGCGGCCATGTATTCCCCTTGACTTACTTTTTACGGGATAGCATCAAAATGGCAATCGCGAACACACTCAGATTTTCGAGGAAAAAAGGGGAATGGTTTGAACCACTATACCGCCGATATTCTAGCCGCCATAACTTCGCAGTACGTTCAGTTTGAACATAGTCGAAGAGTGCGTTGAATACGGCTCGTCGAACTCTATCTTCAGTATAAGGGACGACTGTGTATACCGGCGCGTTTAGACGGGAGATGCCGACAAATTTTCAAAAATGGTCATTTTGACATTTCAATAAGAGACTTTTTCTACACACGGAGAACAAAGCGCCTCAAAGGCCCGCCCTTTTAACTGTGGCATCCTAGCTTCTTCCATAGTATTCCCCACAAAAATCCAGTATATCCGTCGCAATTTTTTCTAGCCCCAATTTTAGGGTACCTAAAATATATGAGTCTCTAATTCCGGAAATAATGGTCATACCCAGGAACGGAGTGCGGACCTGTATTCCTTCTAGACTTACTTCTTACAGGATACTATAAAAATGGCAATCGCGAACACTCTCTGATTTTCGAGAAAAAAAGGGGAATGGTTTGAACACCTATTCCACCGACATTCTAGCCGCCATAACTCCGCAGTACGTATAGATAGAACAACGGCTATGAGTGCGTTGATTATAGCTCTTGCACCTCTATCTTCAGTATAACGGAGAACTGTCTATCCCCGCGCGTTTAGACGGGAGAGGCCGACAAAATTAAAAAAAAAAATGGTGATTTTGAACTTCCAAAACAGACTTTTTTCTACACAAGGAGAACGAAGCGGCTCAGAAGCCCGCCATTTTAACTGTAGCATCCCAGCATCTTCCCTAGTAATCACCGAAAAATCCAGGAAATCCGTCGCACTTTTTTCTAGCCCTAATTTTTGGGTACCTGTACCTAAAATATTTCAGTCTATAATTGCGGAAATAATGGCCTAACCGAGGAACGGGGTGCGGCCCTGTATTCCTTCTTGACGTACTTCTTACAGGAAAGCCTCAAATTGGCAATCGAGAACACTTTCTGATTTTCGACAAAAAAGGGGAAGGGTTTGAACCCGTTTTCCGGCGAAAATCTAGCCTCCATAACTCCGCAGTACGTATAGATAGAACATCGGCTAATAGTGCGTTGAATACAGCTCTTCCAACTCTATCTATAGTATAAAGGACAACAGTCTCTCCCGGCGCGTTTAGACGTGAGAGGCCGACAAATAAAAAAAAAATGGTCATTTTGAACTTCCAAAACAAACATTTTTCTACACACGTAGAACGAAGCGCCTCAGATACCCGCCCTATTAACAGTAGCATCCCAGCATCTTCCGCAGTAATCACCGCAAAAATCCAGCAAATTCGTGGCACTTCTTTCTAGCCCCAATTTTTGGGTACCTAAAATATTTGTGTCTCTAATTCCGGTAATAATGGCGATACCGAGGAACGGGATGTGGCCTTGTATTCGATTTAGACCTTCTTCTTACAGGATAGTATCAAATGGCAATCGCGAACACTTTCTGATTTTCGACAAAAAATGGGGATGGGTTTGATCCCCTATTCCGCCGACATCTAGCCGCCATAATTCTGCAGTACGTATAGGTAGAACAAAGGCTAAGAGCGCGTTGAATACAGCTCCTCCACCTCTATCTTCAGTATAAGGGAGAACTCTCTATCCCATCGCTTTTAGACCGGACAGGCCGAAAAACTTAAAAAAAATGGTCATTTTGAACTTCCAGAACAGACTTTTTTCTTCACAATTAGAACGAAGCGGCTCACAGGACCGGACTTTTTCCTGTAGCATCCCAGCATTTTCATTAGTAATCACCGCAAAAGTCCTGCAAATCCGTCGCACTTTTTTCTAGCCCCAATTTTTGAGTACTTAAAATATTTCATTCTAAAATTGCGGAAATATGGCCATACCGAGGAACGGGGTGCGGCCCTGGATTCCCTCTTGACTTACTTTTTACAGGACGGCATCAAAATGGCAATCGCGAAAACTCTCCGCTTTTCGAGAAAAAAAAAGGGGAATGGTTTAAACCCCTATTGCACCGACATTCTAACCGCCACAACTCCGCAGTACGTATACATAGAACAAAGCCAAAGAGAGCGTTCAATACAGCTCGTCGAACTATATCTTCAGTATCATGCACAACTCTCTATCCCTGCGCGTTTCGATGGGAGAGGCCGACAAATTAAAAAAAAATGGTCATTTTGACCTTCCAAAACAGACTTTTTTCTACACAGGGAGAACGAAGCGGATCAGAGGCAACCCATTTTACAGTAGCATCCCAGTATTTTCCCTAGTAAACACCGCAAAAATCCAGCAAATCCGTCGCACTTTTTTCTAGCCTATATTATTGGGTAGGTACCTAAAATATTTGATTCTCTAATTCCTGAAATAATGGCCATACCGAGGAACGGGGTGTGGCCCTGTGTTCCCTCTTGACTTACTTTTTACAGCATAGCATCAAAATGGCAATCGCGAAGTCTCTGATTTTCGAAAAAAAAAAAAAAAAAAAAAAGGTGAATACTTTGAATCCCTATTCCGCCGACATTCTAGAAGCCACAACTCAGCAGTACGTATACGTAGACCAAAACGCAGAGTGCGTTCAATACAGCTCGTCGAACCCTATATTCAGCATAAAGGACAACTCTCTATCCCGGCGCGTTTGGACGGGGGAGTCCGACAAAATTTAAAAAAAAAAGTTCATTTTGACCTTCCAAAACAGACCTTTTTCTACACACGTAGAACGAAGAGTCTCACAGGCCTATACTTTTAAATGTAGCATCCCAGCATCTTCCCTAGTATTCACCTCTAAAATCCAGCAAATCCGTCGCAATTTTTCTAGCCCCAATTTTTGGGTACCTAAAAATATTTGAGTCTATAATTGCGGAAATAATGGCCATACCGAGGAACGGGGTGCGGCCCTGTATTCCATCTTGCATTACTTCTTACAGGATGGCCTCAAAATGGCAATCGAGAACACTTTCTGATTTTCGAGAAAAAAATTGGATGGGTTTGAACCCCTTTTTCGCCGACATTCTAGCCGCCATAACTCCGCACTACATATAGGTAGAACAAAGCCGGAGAGTGCGTTGAATATAGGTCGCCGAACGCTATCTTCAGTATAAAGGACAACTCTGTATACCGGCGTGTTTGGACGGGAGAGGCCGACAAATTTAAAAAAATGGTCATTTTTACCTTCCTAAACAGACATTTTTCTACACACAGAGAACGAAGAGGCTCAGAGTCCCGCCCTTTTAACAGTAGCATCCCAGCATCTTCCGTAGTATTCAACGCAAAAATCCAGCAACCCCGTGGCACTTCTTTCTAGCCCCAAATTTTGGGTCCCTAATATATTTGAGGTTCTAAATCCTGAAATAGTAGCCATACCGAGGAACGGGGTGTGGCCTTGTATTCCCTCTAGACTTATTTCTTACAGAATTGTATCAAAATGGGAATCGCGAACACTTCCTTATTTTCGAAAAAAAAAAAAAAAAAGGTGACATTCCGCCGATATTCTAGCCGCCATAACTCCGCAGTACTTATTGTTAGAACTACGGCTAAGAGAGCGTTGAATACAGAAATTCCAACTCTATCTTCAGTATAAAGGTCAACTCTCAATTCTGGCGAGTTTTGACGGGAGAGGACGACAAAATTTCATAAAAGGTTATTTTTACCTTCCAAAACAGACTTCTTGTACAAACGGAGAACGAAGTGGCTCACAGGTTCACCCGTTTAACTGTAGCATCCCAGCACCTTTCCTAGTATTCACCGCAAAAATTGAGCAAATCCGTCGCACTTTATTCTAGCCCCAATTTTTGGGTACCTAAAACATTTGGGTCTCTAATTCCGGAAATAATGGCCATAGTGAGGAACGGTGTGTGGCCTTGTATTCCATCTTGACTTACTTCCTACAGGATAGTGTCAAAATGGCAATTGCGAACACTTTCTGATTTTGGACAAAAAAAAAAGAAGAGGAGTTAGAACCCCTATTAAGCCGACTTTCTAGCCGCAATAACTCCGCATTACGTATACATAAAACAAAAAGTAAGTGTGCGTTAAATACAGCTCTTCCAACTCCGTCTTCAGTACAAAAGAAAACTATCTATTCCGGAGCGTTTAGATGAGAGAGGCCGACAAAATTAAAAAAAAATCGTAATTTTGAGCTTCCAAAACAGACTTTTTTCTACACAAGGAGAACGAAGCGGCTCACAGGCACGCCTTTTTAACTGTAGGATCCCAGCATCTTCCCTAGTAATCACCGCAAAAATCCAGCATATCCGACACACTTTATTCTAGCCCCAATTTTTGGGTACCTAAAACATTTGAGTCTCTAATTCTGGAAATAATGACCATACCGAGGAACGGCGTGTGGCCTTGTATTCCATCTTGACTTACTTATTACAGGATAGTATTAAAATGGCAATAGCGAACACTTTCTGATATTCGACAAAAAAAAAAGGGGGAGGGGTTTGAAACCCTATTCCGCCGACATTCTAGCTGCCACAACTCCGCAGTACGTATAGCTAGAACTACGGCTAAGAGAGCATGGAGCACAGATCTTCCAACTCTATCTTCAGTATAAAGGAAAACTCTCTATCCCGGCGCGTTTGGGCGCGAGAGGCCGACAAAATTAAAAAAAAAATGTTCATTTTGAACTTCCAAAAGAGACTTTTTATTCCAGAAGGAAATCGAAGCGGCACACAGGCCCGCCCTTTTAACTGTAGCATCCTATCATCTTCCCCAGTATTCACCGTAAAAATCCAGCAAATTCGTCGCACTTTGTTCTAGCCCCAATTTGGGTAGCCTATCTAAAATATTTGAGTCTATATTTCTGGAAATAATGGCCATTCCGAGCAACGGGGTGCGGACCTGTATTCCCTCTTGACTTACTTCTTACAGGATAGTATGAAAATGGCAATCGCGAACACTTTCTTATTTTCGACTAAAAAAGGGGAGACGTTTGAACCCCTATTCCGTCGACATTCTAGCCACCATAACTCCGGAGCACGTATGTATAGAATAACGGCTAAAAGTGCGTGAAATACAGCTCTTCCAACTCTATCTTCAGTACAAAGGACAAATGTCTATCCCGGCGCGTATGGGCGGGAGAGGCCGACAAAATAAAATAAAATGGTCATTTTGACCTTCCAAAACAGACATTTTCCTACAAACGGAGAACGAAGCGTCTCAGAGGACAGCCCATTTGACAGTAGCATCCCAGCATCTTCCGTAGTAATTACCGCAAAAATCCAGCAAATCCGTCCCACTTTTTTCTATCCCAATTTTTGGGCACCTAAAATATTTGTGTCAATATTTGCGGAAATAATGGCCATACAGAGGAACTGGGTGCGGCCCTTTATTCCCTCTTGACTTACTACTTCCAGGATAGCCTCTAAATGGCAATCTCAAACACTCTCTATATTTCGAAAAGAAAAAAGTAGGGGGGGGGAATGTTTTGAAGACCTATTCCGCTGACATTCTAGCCGCCACAACTCCGCGGTACGTATAGCTAGAACAAAGCCGAAGAGTGCGTTCAATACAGCTCGTCGAACTCTATCTGCGGTATCAAGGACAACTCTCTATCCCGGCGCGTTTGGACGGGTGAGGCCAACAGAATTAAAAAAAAATGATCATTTTGACCTTCCAAAACAGGTTTTTTTACTCACGTAGAATGAAGCGGCTCACAGGACTGCTCTTTTAACTGTAGCATCCCAGCATCTTCCCTAGAAATCACCGCAAAAATGCAGCAAATCCGTCGCACTTTTTTCTAGCCCCAATTTTTGGGTACCTTAAATATTTGAGTCTCTAATTCCTGAAATAATATCCATACCGAGGAACGGGGTGCGGCCATGTATTCATTCTTGACATACATTTTACGGGGTAGCATCAAAATTGCAATCGCGAACACTCTCTGATTTTCGAGAAAAAAAGGGGAATGTTTTTGAACTCCTATTCCGCAGACATTCAAGCCGCCATTACTCCACAGTACGTATAGTTAGAACTACGGTTAAGAGTGCGTTGAATACAGCTCTTCCAACTCTATCTTCAGTATAAAGGACATCTGTCTATCCCGGTGCGTTCAGACGCGAAGGCCGACAAAATTTCAAAAAATGGTCATTTTGACCTTCCAAAACAGACTTTTTTCTACACAAGGGGAACGAAGCGGCTCACAGACCCGCCCGTTTAAATGTAACATCCGAGCATCTTCCCTAGTGATCACCGCAAAAATCCAGCAAATCCGTCGCGCTTTTTTCTAGCCCCAAATTTTGGGTACCTAAAATATTTGAGCCTCTAATTTCTGAAATAGTGGCCATACCAAGGAAAGGGGTGAGGTCATGTTTTCCCTCTTGACTTATTTCTTACAGGATAGTATCAAATTTTCACTCGCGAACACTTTCTCATTTTCGACAAAAAAGGGGAGGGGTTTTGAACCCCTTATTCCGCCGGCATTCTAGCCGCCATAACTCCGCAGTACGTATAGATATAACAAAGGTTCAGAGTGCGTGGAATACAGCTCTTCCAAATCTATCCTCTGTATAAAGGACAACTCTGTATACCGACGCGGTTGGACGGGAGAGGCGGAGAAAATTAAAAAAAATGGTCAATTTCACCTTCCAAAACAGACTTTATACTGCAGAAGGAGATCGAAGCGGCACACAGGCCCTCCCTTTAACTGTAGCATCGCAGCATCTTCCCTAGTATACACCGTAAAAATCCAGCAAATCCGTCGCACATTTTTCTAGCCCCAATTTCAGGGTACCGGTACATAAAATATTTGAGTCTCTAATTCCGGAAATAATGGCCATACCGAGGAACGGGGTGTGGCCTAGTACTCCCTCTAGACTTACTTCTTACAGAATAGTATCAAATTGGCAATCGCGAACACTTTCTTAATTTCCACAAAAAAATAGGGGGATTTGAACCCTTATTCCGACGACATTCTACCCGCCATAACTCCGCAGTACGTATAGTTAGAACTACGGCAAAGAGTGCGTTTAATACAGCTACTCAAACTCTAACTTCAGTATGAAAACAACTCTCTATCCCGGCGCGATTGGACGGGAGGACACGACAAAATTAAAAAAAATGGTAATTTTGACATTCCAAAAAAGCCTTTTTTCTACACAGGGGGAACGAAGTGTCTCGGAAGCCCGCCCTTATAACAGTAGCATCCCAGCTTCTTCCCTAGTATTCACCGCAAAATTCCAGCAAATTCATCGCACATTTTTCGAGCACCAAATTTTGAGTACCTAAATATTTGAGCCTCTAATTCCTGAAATAATGGCCATACCGAGGAATGGGGTGTGGCCTTGTATTCCCTCTATACTTATTTCTTACAGGATAGTATCAAATTGGTAATCGCGATCACTTTCTTATTTTCGACAAAAAAGGGGAGGAGTTAGAACCCCTATTCTTCCAACATTCTAGCCGCCATAACACTGCAGTACGTATAGATAGAACAACGGCTAAGAGTGCGTGGAATACAGCTCTTCCAACTCCATCTTCAGTACAAAGGACAACTGTCTACCCCGGCGCCTTTAGAACGGAGAGGCCGACAAAATTTAAAAAAATGTTCATTTTTAACTTCCAAAAGAAACTTGTTACTGCAGAAGGAGAACGAAGCGGCTCACAGGCCCGCCCTAAACACTGTAGTATCCCAGCATCTTCCCCAGTATTCACCGTAAAAATTCAGCAAATCCGTCGCTCTTTTTTCTAGCCCAAATTTGGGTAGACTATCTAAAATATTTGAGTCTATAATTCCGGAAATAATGGCCATACCGAGGAACGGGGTGAGGCCCTGTAATCCCTCTTGACTTACTTTTTACAGGATAGCATCAAAATGGCAATCGCGAACACTTTCTGATTTTCAACAAAAAAAGCAGAGAAGTTTGATCCCCTATTCCGCCGACATTCTAGCCAACATTACTCCGCAGTACGTATAGTTTGAACTACGGCTAAGAGTGCGTTGAATGCAGCTCTTCCAACTCTATCATCGGTATAAAGGGCAACTCTCTATACCGGCGCGATTGGACGGGAGACGCCGACAAAATTTAAAAAAAATGGTCATTTTGACCTTCCAAAACAGACATTTTTCTACACACGGAGAACGAAGCGGCTCAGAGGCCAGCCCTTTTAACAGTAGCATCCCAGCATCTTCCGTAGTAATTACCGCAAAAATCCAGTAAATCCGTCACATTTTTTTTAACCCTATTTTCGGGTACCTAAAATATTTTAGTCAATATTTGCGGAAATAATGGATATACCGAGGAACTGGGTGCGGCCTTGTATTCCCTCCTCACTTACTTCTTACAGGATAGCCCCAAAATATCAATCGAGAACACATCTGATTTTCGAGAGAAAAAAAAAAAAGGAGGCGTTTGAACCCGTTTTCCGCCGACATTCTACCCTCCATAACACCGCAGTACGTATACGTAAAACAAAGCAAAAGAGTGCGTAGAATACAGGTCGCCGAACTCTATCTTCAGTACAAAGGAGAACTCAGTATCCCGGTGCGATTGGACGGGAGACGCTGACAAAATTTCGAAGAACGGTCATTTTGACCTTCCTAAATCACACTTTTTTCTACACAGGGAGAACGAAGCAGCTTTGAGGCCCGCCATTATTAACTGTAGCATCCCCGCATTTTCCCTAGTAATCACCGCAAAAATCCAGCAAATCCGTCGCACTTTCTTCTAGCCCCAGTTTTTGGGTACATAAAATATTTGAGTGTCTAATTCCGGAAATAATGGCCATACCGGGGAAAGGGGTGCGGCCCTGTATTTCCTCTTGACTTACTTCTTACAGGATAGCATCAAAATGGCAAACGCGAACACTCTCTGATGTTCCAGAAAACAAGGGGAGGGGTTTGACACCTATTCCGCCGACATTCTAGCCGCCATAACTCCGCAGTACGTATAGTTTGAACTACGGCTAAGAGTGCGTTGAATACAGCTCTTCCAACTCTATCATTGGTATAAAGGGAACTCTCTATACCGGCGCGATTGGACGGGAAACGTCGACAAAAATTTCAAAAAATCGTCATTTTGACATTCCAAAACAGACTTTTTTCTACACAGGGAGAACGAAGCGGCTCAGAGGCCCGCGACTTTTTAACAGTAGCATCCCAGGATCTTCCGTAGTAATCACCGCAAAAACCAGCAAATCCGTGCTCTTTTTTGTAGCACCAATTTTAGGGTACCTAAAATATTTGAGTCTATAATTGCTGAAATAATGGTCATACCTAGGAACTGGGTGCGGCCCTGTATTCCCTCTTGACTTACTTCTTACAGGATAACTTCAAAATGGCAATCGCGAACACTCTCTTATTTTCGAAAAAAGAAAGGGGGGGAATGGTTTGAACCACTATTCCGCCGACATTCTAGCCGCCATTACTCCGCAGTACTTATAGTTAGAACTACGGCTAAGAGTGCGTTGAATTCAGCTCTTCCAACTCTATCTTCAGTATAAAGGACAACTCTCTATCCCGGCACGATTGGACGGGAGATCCCGACAAAATTTCAAAAAATGTTCATTTTGACATTCCAAAACAGACTTTTTTCTACACAGGGAGAACGATGCGGCTCGGAGGCCCGCCATTTGAACTGTAGCATCCCAGAATTTTCCCTAGTAATTACTGCAAAATTCCAGCAAATCCGTCGCACTTTTTTCTAGCCCCAATTGTTGGGTACGTAAAATATTTGAGTTCCTAATTCCGGAAATAATGACCATACCGAGGAACGGGGTGCGGCCTTGTATTCCCTATTCACTCACTTCTTACAGGATAATATCAAAATGGCAATCGCGAACATTTTCTGGTTTTCGACAAAAAAAAAAAGGGAGGGATCGAACCCCTATTCCGCCGACATTATAGAACCTATAACTCCGCAGAACGCATAGATAAAACAACAGCTAAGAGTGCGTTTAACACAGCTCTTCCAACTCTATTTTCAGTATAAAGGACAACTGCCTATCCCTCCGCGATTAGACGGGACATGCCGACAAATTAAAAAAAAAATATTCATTTTGAACTTCGAAAACAGACTTTTTTTCTACACAAGGAGAACAAAGCGGCTCAAATGCCCGCCCTTTTAACTGTAGCATCCCGACGTCTTCCCTAGTAATCAAAGCAAAAATCCAGCTAATCCGTAGCAAATATTTCTAGCCCGAATTATTGGGTACCTAAAATATTTGAGTCTAAACTTGCGAAAATAATGGCCTTACCGAGGAACGGGGTGCGGCCTTGTATTCCCTCTTGAATTACTTCTTACAGGAAAGCAACAAAAGTGCAATCGAGAACACTTCATGATTTTAGAGAAAAAAAGGGGAGGGGTTTGAAACCCTTTTCCGCAGACATTCTAGCCGCCATAACCCCGCAGTACTTACAGGCAGAACTACGGATAAGAGTGCGTTGAATACAGCACTTAAAACTCTATCTGCAGTATCAAGGACAACTCTCTATACCAACGCGTTTCAAAAAATGGTCATTTAACCTTCCTAAACAGACTTTTTCTACACAGGGAGAACTAAGCGGCGCGGAGACCCGCCATTTTAACTGCAGCATCACAGAATTTTCCCTAGTAATCACCGCAAAAATCCAGCAAATCCGTCGCACTTATATCTAGCCCCAATTTTTGGGTACCTAAAATATTTGATTCTCTAATTCCTGAAATAATAGCCATACCGAGGTACCTGCTGCGGCACTGTATTCCCTATTGAGTTACTTTTTACGGGATAGCATCAAAATGGCAATCGCGAACACTCACTAAATTTCGAGAAAAGTGGTTAATGGTTTGAATCCCTATTCCGCCGACATTCTAGCCGCCACTAGTCCGCAATACATATAGTTGGTACAAAGCCGAAGAGTGCGTTTAATACAGCTCGTCGAACTCTATGTGCAGTATCAAGGACAACTCTCTATCCCGGCGCGTTTGGACGGGGAGGCCGACAAAATTTAAAAAAATGGTCATTTAACCTTCCTAAACAGACTTTTTCTACACAGGGAGAACTAAGCGGCGCGGAGACCCGCCATTTTAACTGCAGCATCACAGAATTTTCCCTAGTAATCACCGCAAAAATCCTGAAAATCCGTCGCACTTTTTCCTAGCCCCAATTTTTGGGTACCTAAAATATTTGAGTCTCTATTTCCTGATATAATGGCCATACCGAGGAACGGGGTGCGGCCATGTATTCCCTCTTGACTTACTTTTTACGGGATAGCATCAAAATAGCAATCGCGAACACTTTCTGATTTTCGACAAAAAAAAGGGAGGGTTTGAACCCCCATTCCGCCGACATTCTAGCCGCCATAACTCCGCGGTACGTATAGAGAGAACAACGGCTAAGAGTGCGATTAATACAGCTCTTCCAACTCTATCTTCAGTATAAAGGACAACTATCTATCCCGGCGCGTTTAGACGGGAGAGGCCGACAAAATTTCAAAAAATTGTCATTTTGAACTTCCAAAACAGACTTTTCTACACACGTAGAACGAAGCGGATCACAGGCCCGCCCTTTTAACTGTAGCATCCCAGCATCTTCCCTAGTAATCACCGCAAAAGTCCGGCAAATCCGTCGCACTATTTTCTAGCCCCAATTTTTGGGTACCTAAAATATTTGAGTCTATAATTCCTGATATATTGGCCATACCGAGGAACGGGGTGCGGCCGTGTATTCCCTCTTGACTTACATTTTACGGGATAGCATCAAAATGGCAATCGCGAATACTCTGTGATTTTCGAGAAAAAAAGGGGAATGGTTTGAACCCCTATTTCGCCGACATTCTAGCCGCCATATCTCCGCAGTACATTTAATTACAACAAAGGCAAAGAGTGCTTAGAATACAGCAGGTCGAAATCTATCTTCAGCATAAAGGACGAATCTCTATCCCGGCGCGTTTGGATGGGATATGCCGACAAATGTTCAAAAAATGGTCATTTTGACCTTCCAAAAAAGACTTTTTGTACACACGGAGAACGAAGCGTCTCACAGGCCCGCCCTTTTAATTGTAGCATCCCTGCATCTTCCCTAGTATTCACCGCAAAAATCCAGCAAATTCGTCGCACTTTTTTCTAACCCCAATTTTTGGTTACCTAAAATGTTTGAGTCTCTAATTCCGGAAATAATGGCCATACCGAGGAACGGGGTGCGCCCCTCTATTCCCCCTTGACTTACATCTTACACGATAGCATCAAAATGGCAATCGCGAACACTTTCTGATTGTCGACAAAAAAAGGGGAGGGATAGTGGTTATAAAACCACTATTTCGCCGACATTCTATCCGCCATAACTCCGCAGTACGTAAATTTAGAACAAAGTCTTAGAGTGCGTTGAATACAGGTCGTCTATCTCTATCTTCAGTGTAAATGACAACTCTCTATCCCGGCGCATTTGGACGGAAGAGGCCGACAAATTAAAAAGAAATGGTCATTTTGACCTTCCAAAACAGACTTTTTTTTACACACGGAGAAGGAAGGGGCTCAGAGGCCCGCCATTTTAAATGTAGCATCCCAGCATCTTCCCTAGTAATCACCGCAAAAATCCAGCAAATCCGTCGCACTTTTTTCTAGCCCCAATTTTTGGGAACCTAAAATATTTGAGTCTCTAATTCCGGAAATAATAATAATAATAATAATAATAATAATAATAATAATAATAATAATGATTTATTTTAGCTGGCAGAGTTAAGGCCGTAAGGCCTTCTCTTCCACACAACCAGCAAAAATTGTATATACATATGCATGAACTTACAAAGAATTCAACAATTTGATTTAGATGAGAGTTACATGTATACAAGAGTTATTTACGAATTAAACAACAAAATACTGTGAACTATTAATTAAATGGCCATACCGAGAAACGGGGTGCGGCCCTGTATTCCCTCTTGACTTACTTCTTACAGGATAGCATCAAAATTGCAATCGCGAACACTTTCTGATTTTCGACCATAAAAGGGGGAGGGTTTTAACCCCTATTGCGCCGACATTCTAGCCGCCACAACTCCGCAGTACGTATAGTTAGAAAAAAGTCGAAGAGTGCGTTGAATACAGGTCGTCTATCTCTATCTTCAGTGTAAATGGCAACTCTCTATCCCGACGCATTTGGACGGGAGAGGCCGACAAAATTTCAAAAAATGGTCATTTTGACTTTCTAAAACAGACTTTTTTCTACACAAGGAGAACGAAGCGGCTCACAGGCCCGCTCGTTTAACTGTAGCATCCCAGCATCTTCCCTAGTAATCGCTGCAAAAATCCAGCAAATCCGTCGCAATTTTTTCTAGCCCCAATTTTTGGGCCCCTAAAATATTTGAGTCTCTAATTCCGGAAATAATGGCCATACGGAGAAACGGGGTGCGGCCCTGTATTCCCTCTTGACTTACTTCTTACAGGATAGCATCATAATTGCAATTGCGAACACTTTCTGATTTTCGACAAAAAAAGGGGGAGGGTTTTCAACCCCTATTCCGCCGACATTCTAGCCGCCACAACTCTGCAGTGCGTATAGTTAGAACAAAGTCGAAGAGTGCGTTGAATACAGGTCATCTATCTCTATCTTCAGTGTAAATGACAACTCTCTATCCCGGCGCATTTGGACGGGAGAGGCCGACAAAGTTTCAAAAAATGGTCATTTTGACGTTCCAAAACAGACTTTTTTCTACACAAGGAGAACGAAGCGGCTCACAGGCCCGCTCGTTTAACTGTAGCATCCCAGCATCTTCCCTAGTAATCGCCGCAAAAATCCAGCAATTCCGTCGCACCTTTTTCTAGCCCCAATTTTTGGGTACCTATAATATTTGAGTCTCTAATTCCAGAAATAATGGCCATACCGAGGAACGGGTTGCTGCTCTGTATTCCCTCTTAATTTACTCCTTACAGGATAGCATCAAAATTGCAATCGCGAACACTTTCTGACTTTCGACAATAAAAGGGGGAAGGTTTTCAACCCCTATTCCGCCGACATTCTAGCCGCCACAACTCCGCAGTGCGTATAGTTGGAACAAAGTCGAAGAGTGCGTTGAATACAGGTCGTCTATCTCTATCTTCAGTATAAATGACAACTCTCTATCCCTGCGCATTTGGACGGGAGAGGCCGACAAAATTTAAAAAAATGGTCATTTGACCTTCCAAAACAGTCTTTTTTCTACACAAGGAGAACGAAGCGGCTCACAGGCCCGCTCGTTTAACAGTAGCATCCCAGCATCTTCCCTAGTAATCGCCGCAAAAATCCAGCAAATCCGTCGCACCTTTTCTAGCCCCAATTTTTGGGTACCTAAAATATTTGAGTCTCTAATTCCAGAAATAATGGCCATACCGAGGAACGGGGTGCTGCTCTGTATTCCCTCTTGACTTACTTCTTACAGCAGGTATGCTCAAAATTACAAAAGCGCCGATTACACGGATGATGCTGCACTGCATAACACACACAGTGTTCGGACTGGGCTCCGCAACTATATTGCATCGTACTGTACATTGCATCACCGCCAGTGGCATAGTCCTTACACTTACAAATACGGATAATTAGCTGAATTGGAAAAAGAAAAGAGTATACACTGTAATATTCAGTTATTACATTATTTATTACACAGTATTAAATATAGTTATGGTATTATTATATCATAGATAATGTTATTTTCATATTACACCATACATTGGTTGCATTTCAACATGTGCATTTTTTTCTGCAAATAATCGAAAATCTATTTCCAACGAACTTACTGCAATGCGCAGCTGGCTCAAAAGATGCTCATCTGTTAATCGGGATCAATGTTTAGATTTAGCAACCTTCAATCTGGAAAACAATTGTTCGTAAACATATGTCGAGACGAAGGTAGCTAATATAGTTGCAGCGAATAAGCTCATCTTGGGATATTTCGTTTTGTTCATTTTTTTTAACAATTCTATGCTTGTCAAGTCATATTCTCTGCATTTAGTTCAGAATAATTCTGCGTTACTTTGTAGATCAATTAACTCGTCTTGGAACTGCACTCTCACGGACTCTACTAAATTTACTATGAAAGGATTAACAAAAAGATTAATATCACTCTCCATACTTCAAAATCACTAAATCTATATTCTGTGAATTCACATTTGAACTATTCCAGTAGAATACAGGGATATAATTAACTATAAGAGTATTTTGATCAGGCACCATACATCTCTTTACAAATTAACCGTCCGTGAAGGGTTTTAGTGCCTTAGCTAATTCCCAAAATACTACATAACTTGCTCCTAAACACAGGCTCTGAATTTTTCGACTCTCTTTAATGTTTGACCTTTCATTAAGTGCTTTCAATTCTTGAAGCTGTAATATACTCATATTAAAATCACCACATAAAGTATAATAAAATAAACGAAAAAAGTAACAAACCTGTAGAAAAAAAGAATTAAAAAATCCTAAGATATTAACATATCTTAAAGACACCCTCTCCAAAATTAAATCTATCTGTAGTTACACTGTTACTATTATTTATATGTAAGGGCTTAATATCACTAATAATAATAGGCCTAATTGTGCACGTTGCACTCCTGAAAAATTATTTTATCAAAACATGTATTTCTGCTGAAATAAAATCACTACAATAATGATAATAAAAATAATAATAATATTAAAAGGCCTAATAATAATAATAATAATAATAATAATAATAATAATAATAATAACGTTGGTATATGAATACATATTACAGAACAAATGTTGCTCAGTAGTATTCCTGACAGTACTTTACAACATAGTAAACACTTTACGTTTTTACCGAAGGCACAACAAAATAGTCTTCCTCCCACACTGTACGGAATGATAGTTTGCTTACAGAAGGTTTTGACTGTGTCATTGCCCTGCACTAATCGTACGTTTACTAAGTATTTGAGCTGCCTTCCGCACTCATCCGACGAGCTTCGAACGAGGAACAGCACGCTCTACACTGGAAAGCTGTGATTACAGAACGTAATCGGGAGTCAGAGAATGAGCATACATGTCTTACAGGATAGCATCAAAATGGCAATCGCGAACAGTTTATGATTTTCGAGATTTTCGCCGACATTCTAGCCGCCATAACTCCGCAGTACGTATAGTTAGAACAAAGCCGAAGAGTGCGTTCAATACAGCTCGTCGAAATCTATTTTCCGTTTAAAGGACAACTCTCTATCCTGGCGCGTTTGGACGGGAGAGGCCGACAAATTTTCAAAAAATGGTCATTTTGACCTTCCAAAACAGACTTTTTTCTAGACAAGGAGAACGAAGAGGCTCACAGGCCCGCCATTTTAACTGTAGCATCCCAGCATCTTCCCTAGTAATCACCGCAAAAATCCAGCAAATCCGTCGCACTATTTTCTAGCCCCAATTTTTGGGCACCTAAAATATTTGAGTCTCTAATTCCGGAAATAATAGCCATACCGAGGAACGGGGTGCGGCCCTGTATAGGGAATACTTACTTCTTACAGGATAGCATCAAAATGGCAATCGCGAACACTTTCTGATTTTCGAGAAAAAAAGGGGAAGGGTGTGAACCCCTTTTCCGCCGACATTCTAGCCGCCATAACTCCGCAGTTCGTGTAGTTAGAACAAAGCCGAAGAGTGCGTTGAATACCGCTTATCGAAATCTATCCTCAGTATAAAGGACAACTCTCTATCCCGGCGCATTTGGACGGGAGTGGCCGACAAAAGTTTAAAAAAATGGTCATTTTGACTTTCCAAAACAGACACAAGGAGAACGAAGCGGCTCAGAGTCCCGCCCTTTTAAATGTAGCATCCCAGCATCTTCCCTAGTAATCACCGCAAAAATCCAGCAAATCCATCGCACATTTTTCTAGCACCAATTTTTCGGTATTTGAGCCTATAATTCCGGAAATAATGGCCATACCGAGGAACGGGATGCGGCCCTCTATTCCCCCTTGACTTACATCTTACACGATAGCATCAAAATGGCAATCGCGAAAACTTTCTGATTTTCGACAAAAAAAGAGGACGGGTTTGAACCACTATTCCGCCGACATTCTAGTCGCCATAACTCCGCAGTACGTATAGTTAGAACACAGGCGAAGAGTGCGTTGAAAACAAGTCGTCGAACTCTATCTTCAGTGTAAAGGACAACTCTCTATACCGGCGCATTTGGACGGGAGAGGCCGACAAAATTTCAAATAATGGTCATTTTGACCTTCCAAAACAGACTTTTTTCTACACAGGGAGAACGAAGCGGCTCATAGGCCCACCCTTTTAACTGTAGCATCCCAGCATATTCTTTAGTAATCACCGCAAAAATCCTGCAAATATGTCGCCATATTTTCTAGCCCCAATTTTTGGGTACCTGAAATATTTGAGTCTCTAATTCCGGAAATAATAGCCATACCGAGGTACGGGGTGTGGTCCTGTATTTCCTCTAGATTTATTTCTTACAGGATAGCATCAAAATGGCAATCGCGAACATTTTCTGATTTTCGACAAAAAGAGGGGAGGTGTTTCAACCCCTATTCCGCCGAAATTCTAGCTGCCATAACTCTGCAGTACGTATAGTTAGAACATAGCCGAAGGGTGCGTTGAATACAGCTCGTCGAACTCTTTTTTCAGTATAAAGGACAACTCTCTATCCCGGCGCGTTTGGACGGGAGATGCCGACAAAATTTAAAAAAATGGCCATTTTTACCTTCCAAAACAGACTTTTTTCTACACACGGAGAACGGAGCGGCAAGAGGCCCGCCCTTTTAACAGTAGCATCCCAGCATCTTCCGTAGTAATCACAGCAAAAATCCAGCAAATCCGAGGCACTTTTTTCTAGCCCCAATTTTTGGGTACCTAAAACATTTGAGTCTCTATTTCCGGAAATAATGGCCATACCGAAGAACGGGATGGGGTCCTGTATTCCACCTTGACTTACTTCTTACACGATAGCCTGAAAACGGGAATCTCGAACACAGGCAAATTTTCGAAAAAAAAATGGGAAATATTTTAGAAACATAATGGCGCTACAGAGGAATGGGAGGCGGTCCTGTATTCCCCATTGACTTATTTCTTACAAGATAGCATTAACACTGGAATCGCGAATACAAGCTGATTAAAAAAAAATGGCAAGTGTTTAAACTACTATTCCGCCGACATTGTAGCCGCCATAATTGCGCAGTGCTTGATGTGAGAAGAAAGCCGAAGAGTGTGTTGTATTCAGTACCTTGAACTCTATCTTTTGTGTAAGGTACAACTCTCTATTCCAGTGTGTTTGGACGGGAGTGGCCGGTAAATTTTCAAAAATCGGTCATTTAGAACTTCCGGAAGAAAATTTTCTCTACACAAGGAGAACGAAGTGGTCCAGGGTCCTGCCCATTTAACTGTAGCATTCCCGCATTTTCACAAAAAATCACCGCGAAAATCCACCAAATCCGTGGCACTTTATTCTAAGCTTATTTTTCCGTTACGTAAAGTATTACGGTTTCTCATTCCGGAAGAAATGGCGCTGCCGAAGAAAGGGATGCGGTCCTGTATTCCCCATTGACTTACGTCTTACACGATAGCCTAAAACAAGAATCGCGAGCAAAAACTGATTTTCGAAAAAAAAAAAATGGGAAGCGTAACCACTATTCCAACGAATTTCTAGCCGCCATAATTTCCCACTGCGTGAAGTGAGAACAAAGCCGAAAAGTGCGTTGTATTCAGATGCTCCAACTCTATCTTTGGTGTAAAGGACATTCTCTATCCCCTTGCGTTTGGATGGGTGACGCCGGCAAATTTTCAAAAGTCGGTCATTTTGACTTCCAAAAGAGAATTTTCTCTAAACAAGGAGAACGAAGAGGCCCAAGGGCTCGCCCATTTAACTCTAGCATCCCCGCGTGTTCATTAATAATTACCGCGAAAATGCAGCAAATCTTCACACTTTTTCCTAGACTTATTTTTTCCGCCACCAAAAGTATTTCGGCTTCAAATTGCAGAAATAATGGCGCTACCGAGGAACGGGATGCGTTCCTATATTACTCCTTGACTTTCTTCTTACACGAAAGCCTCAAAATGTGAATCGCGAACACAAGCTGATTTTCGAAAATAAATGGGGGTAGCGTTTAAACCACTACTCCGCCGAAATTATAGCCGCTATATCTCCCCTGTGCGTGATGTAAGAACAAAGTCGAAGAGTGCGTTAAAATCAGCTCCTCCAGCTCTATCTTTGGTGTAAAGGCCAATTCTCTATCCCCGTGCGTTTGAACGGGAGAGGCCGGCAAATTTAAAAAAATTGGTCATTTCGACCTACAAAGAGAGAATTTTCTATACACAAGGAGAACGAAGCATCCCACGGGCCTGCCCTTTTAACTGTAGCATCTCCGCATGTTCACTAATAATCACCGCGAAAGTCCAGGAAATCCGTCGCACTATTTTCTACATTTATTTTTCGGTACGTAAAGTATTTCTTGCTCTAATTCCGGAAGTAATTGCGCTACCGAGGAACGGGATGGGGTCCCGTATTTCCCATTTACTTACTTCTTACACGATAGCCTCAAAACGGGAATCGCAAAAACAAGCTGATCTTCCGGTGAAAAAAAAAAAAAAAAAAAAAAAAAAAAAAGGGAATTGTAACCACTATTCCGCCGAATTTCTAGCCGCCATAACTTAGCAATGCTTGAAGTGAGAACAAAGTCGAAGAGTGCGCTGTATTCAGATCCTCGAACTCTATCTTTGGTGTAAAGGACAATTCTCTATACCTTTGCGTTTGGTCGGGAGACGCCGGCAAAATTTAAAAAAATCGGTCATTTTGACTTCCAAAAGAGATTTTGCTCTACACAAGGAGAACGAAGCGGCCCAGGGTCCCGCAATTTTAACTCTAGCATCCCCGCGTGTTCACTAAGAATCACCGCGAAAATCCAGCAAATCCGTCGCAATTTATTCTACACTTATTTTTTCGGTTCCTAAAGTATGTCTTCCTCTAATTCCTGAAATAATGGAGCCACCGAGGAACGGGACTTGGTCGTGTATTCCCCCTTGACTTACTTCTTACACAATAGCCTCAAAACTGGAATCGTGAACACAAGCTGATTTTCTAAAAAAAAAAAAAAAAAAAATGGGAAGTAAAAAACTATTCCTCCGAAATTCTAGCCGCCATAAATCCGCAGTGTGTGAAGTGAAAACAAAGCCGAAGAGTGCGTTGAATTCAACTCCTCGAACTCTATCTTTGGAGTAAAGGACAATTTTGGATTCCTGTGCGTTTGGAAGGGAGAGGCCGGTAAATTTAAAAAAATCGGTAATTTAAACTTCCAAAAGAAAATTTTCTCTACTCAAGGAGAACGAAGTGGACCAGGTGCCGCCATTTCAACTGTAGCATCCTTGCATGTTCACTAATAATCACCGCAAAAATCCAGTAAATCCGACGCACTGTATTCTACACCTAATTTTTCGGGAATATAAAGTATTTCTTCCTTTAATTCCAGAAAAATAATGGCGCTACCAAGGAACGGGATGGGGTCCTGTATTCCCCCTTGACTTATTTCTTACACGATAGCCTCAAAACGGGAATCTCGAACACAATCTGATTTTCGACAAAAAAAAATGGGAAGGATAACGACTTTTCCGCCGAACTTCTAGCCGCCATAACTGCGCAGTGCTTGAAGTGAGAACAAAGCTGAAGTATTTGTTGTATTCAGATCCTCCAACTCTATCTATGGTGTAGAGGACAATTTTCTATCCCCGTGCGTTTGGACTGGAGAGGCCGGAAAAATTTCAAAAATCAGTATTTTGATCTTCCAAAAGAGAATTTTCTCTACACAAGGTGAACGAAGGGGCCCACGGGCATGCCCTGTTAACTGTAGCATCCCCGCATGTTCACTAATAATCGCGGCGAAAGTCCAGCAAATTCGTCGGACTTTTTTCTACAGTTATTTTTTCGGTACCTAAATCATTTCTTGCTCTAATTCCGGAAATAATGGCGCGAACGGGATGCGGTCCTGTATTCCCCCATTGACATATTTCTTACACGATAGCCTCAAAACGGGAATCGCGAACACAAGTTGATTTTATAAAAAAAAAAAAAAAAAGTATTCCGCCGATATTTTAGCCGCCATAACTCCTCAGTGCTTTAAGTGAGAAGAAAGCCGAAGAATGCGTTGAAATCACCTCCACGAACTCTAACTTTAGTGCAAAGGACAACTCCCTATGCCCCTGCGTTTGGTCTTCAGACGCCGGTAAAATTTCAAAAATCGGTCATTTAAGCTTCCGAAAGAGAATTTTCTCTACACAAGGAGTACGAAGGGGACCAGGGACCCGCGCTTTCAAATTTAGCATCACCGCATGTTCACTAATAATCACCGCGAAAATCCAGCAAATCCGTAGTACTTTATTCTACACTTATTTTTTCGGTACCTAAAGTATTTCTTCCTCTAATTCCTGAAATAATGGAGCTACCGGGGAACGGGACGTTTTCCTGTATTCCCCCTCGACTTACTTCTTACACGATAGCATCAAAACTGGAATCGCGAACACAAGCTGATTTAAAAAAAAAATGGAAAGGGAAAAACTATTCCGCCGACATTCTAGCCGCCATAAATCCGCAGTGCTTGAACTGAAAGCAAAGCCGAAGTGTGCGATGAATTCAGCTCCTCAAACTCTATCTTTGGTGTAAAGAACAATTCTCTGTCCCTGTGCGTTTGGACGGGAGAGGCCGGCAAAATTTCGAGAAATCGGTCATTTTGACCTTCCAAAACAGAATTTTGTCCACACAAAGAGAAGGAAGCAGTCACAGGGCCCGACGTTTTAACTCTAGTATTCCCGCGTGTTCACTAATAATCACCGCGAAAATCTAGAAAATCCGTCATACTATTTTCTACAATTAATTTTTTGGTACATAAAATATTTCGGCCTCTAATTCCGGAAATAATGGCGCTACCGAGGAACTGGATGCGATGTTGTATTCCCCATTGCATTCCTTCTCAAAACGGGAATCGCGAACACAACCTGATTTTCGAAAAAGATGATATGGGTAAACCATTATTCCGCCGACATTCTAGCCGCCATAACTCTGCAGTGCTTGAAGGGAGGGCAAAGTCGAAGAGTGCGTTGTATTCACATCCTCGAACTCTATCTTTGGGGAAAAGGAAAACCCTGTATCCCCGTGCGTTTGGACGGGAGAGGCAGGCAAATTTTCAAAAATCGGTCATTTTGAACTTCCAGAAAAGAATTTTCTCTACACAAGGAGTACGAAGCGGCCCAGGGTCCCGCCCTTTTAACTCTAGCATCCCCGCGTGTTCACTAATAATCACCGCGAAAATCTAGCAAATCCTACTCTTATATATTGGTACGTAAAGTATTTCTTCCTTTAATTCCGGAAATAATTGCGCTAACGCGGAACGGGATTAAGTCCTGTATTCTCCCTTGAATTACTTCTTACACGATAGTCTCAAAACGGGAATCGCGAACAAAGGTGATTTTCGAAAAAAAAAAAATGGGAAGTGAAAACAACTATTCCGCAGAATTTCCAGCCGCCATAACTACGCAGTGCTGAAGAGAGAACAAGGCCGAAGAATGCGCTGAATTCAGCTCCTCCAACTATATATTTGAAGTAAAGGACAATTCTCTGATCCCAATGCGTTTGGACAGGAGACGCCGACAAAATTTAAAAAATTGGTCATTTTGACCTTCCAAAAGAGAATTTTCTCTACATAAGGAGAACGAAGAAGCCCACGGGCCTACCGTTTTAACTGAAGCACCTCCGCATGTTCACTAATAATTACGGGTACCGCGAAAGTCCAGCAAGTCCGTCGCAATTTTGTCAACATATATTTTTTCGTTACCTAAAGTATTTCGGCCTCTAATTCCGGAAATAATGGCATTACCGAGGAACGGGATGCGGTTCTGTATTCCCCTTGACTTATATCTTATACGATAGCCTCAAAATGGGAATCTAGAACACAAGCTGATTGTCAGAAAAAAAAAAAAAAAAGGAAGGTTTTAAACCAATATTCCGCCGAAATTCTAGCCGCCATAACTGCGCAGTGCGTGACGTGAGAACAAAGTCGAAGAGTGCGTTGTATTCAGATCCTCGAACTCTGTCTTTGGTGTAAAGGACAAATCTCTATCCCCGTGCGTTTGGACGGGAGAGGCCGGCAAAATTTCAAAAATCGATCATTTTCACTTTCCAAAAGAGAATTTTCTCTACACAAGGAGAAGGAAGAGGCTCAGGGGCCCGCCCTTCTAACTGCAGCATCCCCGCATGTTCACTAATAATTACCGCGAAAATCCAGAAAATCCGTGGCACTTTATTCTGCACTTAATTTTTGGATACCTAAAGAATTTCTTCCTCTGTTTCCGGAAATAATGGCGCTACCGAGGAACGGGTGGGGGACCTGTTTTCCCCCTTGACATACTTCTTACACGATAGCCTCAAAACGGGAATCGTAAATACAAGCTGATTTTTTCAAAAAAAAAAAAAAATGGGAAGCGAAAACCTCTAATTCGCAGATATTCTAGCCGCCATAACTCCGCAGTGATGAAGTGATAACAAAGCAGAAGAGTGCGTTGAATTCATCTCCTCGAACTCTATCTTTGGTGTACAGAACAATTCTCTATCCCAGTACGTTTGGACGGGAGAGGCCGGAAAATTAAAAAAAAATCGGTAATTTTGACCTTCCAAAACAGAAATTTTCTCTAGCGTTTGGATGGGAGAGGACAGCAAATTTAAAAAAAAAAATCGTTCATTTTGACCTTCCAAAAGGGAATTTTCTCTACACAAGGGGGTTGAAGCGGCCCTCGGTCCTGCCCTTTTACCTGTAGCATCCCCGCATGTTCACTAATAATCACCGCGAAAATCCAGCAAATCCCTCGCCCTTTTCTCTGCACTTATTTTTTCGGTACCTAAAGTATTTCGGCCTCTATTTCCGGAAATAATGGTGCTAACGAGGAACAGGATGCAGTCCTGTATTCCCCCTTGACTTACTTCTTACACGATATCCTCAAAACAGGAATAGCGAACACAAGCTTATTTACGAAAAAAAACCACTAGGCCTATTCCGCCGAATTTCTAGCCGCCATAACTCCCCAGTGCGTGAAGTGAGAACAAAGCCGAAAAATGCGTTAAAATCTGCTCCTCGAACTCTTCTTTGATGTAAAGGACAATTCTCTATCCCCGTGTGTTTGGACGGGAGAGGCTGGCACATTTTCAAAAATCGGTCATTTTGACCATCCAAAAGGTTATTTTCTCTACAGAAAGAGAACGAAGCGGCCCAGGGCCTGCCCTTTTAACTGGAGCATCCCAGCATGTTCACTAATAATCACCACGAAAATCCAGCAAATCCGTCGCACTTTTTTTTCACTTATTTTTTATGTCTCTAAAGTATTTCGGCCTCTAATTCCGGAAATAAATTCGCTACCGGGGAACGGGATGCTGTACTGTATTCCCCGTTGACTTACTTCTTACTCGATAGCCTCAAATCGGGAGCCGCGAACACAAGCTGATTTCCGAAAAAAAAAAAATCGCCATAACTCCGCAGTGCGTGAAGTGAGAACAAGGCCGAAAAGTGCGTTGAATTCAGCTCCTCGAACTCTACATATTTTTCATGTAAGGGACAAATCTCTACCCCGTTTATTTGGACGGGAGAGGCCGGCAAAATTAAAAAAATCGGTCATTTTGACTTTCCAAAAGAGAATTTTCTCTACACAAGGAGAACGAAGCGGCCCAGGGGCCCTACCTTTTAACTGTAGCATTCCCGCATATTCTCTAATAATCACCGCGAAAATCCAGCTCCATATCTCCGCCGTTTGAGCAGTGAGAACAACGAGTACCGTTGAATAGAGCTCCTCGAACTCTATGCGAAACGTAAAGGACAACCGTCTGCCCCCAGGCATGTGGACGGTAGAGGCCGGCAAATTTTCAAAAAATGATAATTTTGACCTTCCAAAACAGACATTGCTCTACTTAAGGAGAACAATTGGGCTCAGATTCCCGGCCTTTTAACTGTAACATCCCGGCATGTTTACTACTACACACCAGAAAAATCGAGCAAATCCAGTGGGCCTTTTTTTAGCGTTATTTTTTAATTAAGTAAAAGGTTTCACTCTCTAATCTCCGGAAAGAACGACGATCTGGAGGAAGGGGATGCGGCGTTGTATTTCGCCTTAACTCTCTTTGGATACAGTATCGTCAAAATGGGAATTCCGAACACAAACTGATTTTTGAGAAAATACATCACAAGATGTCAATTCAAATTTTTTATGTCAGCAGTTAGCTACTACTTGTAAATTAATAACATTCTCAATTTTAAACATTTTTGTAATTCAAACAAATGATATTACTCCTATGTAATTATTGCAGTGTATGTATTATTTTAAATATTTTCATTACAATCTTCACCATCACGGATGATGGGTATGCAATCTCCGAAACATGTCTGATTTTAATACTTAAAGACGCTCGACAAGCAGACGTGTTCATACAACTGTTGTGTTGTTTATTAATTTTTATTGCATCCAATCTTTGTAATGACTTCTGCATTGGACAGACTGGAAGATCTTTTGAAACGTATTACAAGGAATATATCACAGTTATAACCAAACCAGACAAATTTCAGCCTATGCAAAACTCTTCACAAACTCCAACCACAACTACATCAACATAGAAACTGACATGATAATTCTACACATTCAATCAAAATGCCACAAACTCGATACTGTAGAACAATTCGAAATTTATAGACATATAAAAAACACAACCACAACACATCCTCAGCAATCATTTCAATTTCAGATCACACATACTTTTTTATATGATACTGGTCATGAACAAAGGAAACAAGAAGATAGATCAGATAAAATACCACAACAATTTAAATATTAACACAGTGAATATGTTATTTATTTAATTTACATAACGTATCTAATAGTTCATCAGTGATTATATACAGTAAGTTTGAAAAGAGTGAATCGAAGATTGAAGAACTAAAATATTAGTGCATGGATGGGTATTTAGTGTTTCGAAACTTTTCTCCAACACCGAGAGATGGGGCTGTGATTTACAGTTCTGGTCTCTTGTATCACTCCTTCTAGACCGTACAAATGAAAACAATTAATGGGATCAGAAGCAAACGGGTCTAACAGCACGTTAGTTACTTTTGAGAAAATGTTTAAGCTTTCGAAAATTCCGTGAAGTTTTAATTAAAAAAAAAAGTATTATTTTGCACTAATATTAATTCGAGCTGAAAATTGAGAACCAAATCACTTTTCAAGATTTTTAAACGGACTCGGTATGAAAGACTGGAACGTCTGGCAATACTATGTCTGGAATGTTTAACTCTTTTAAAATCAAGTAGGTATTCGGAACATTTTTCCAGTTACTTTCACCACAAAAGTGTCAATGAATACCCTGTCAGTGAATTGTTTTAGACATGGCCATGCATGTCTTAAGAAGTCTGAGCGAGCTCAAAGGGGAAAATGTAACGATAATTTGTAAGGTTATTTTATCGGTACCGGTACTTTGCTTTTTTTTTTTTTTGTCAAATTCTGTAGACGTTGTTTCTTCCAACTGACTCTTCAAATAGGTACAGTAACTATTTTCCGCTTTAATGACCTTATATAACACCATCAAAATTCAGATTTCTATTTGTCCAAGGCAAAATATGATATATCATTTCTTACAGGTTTTCGAGAGCGAGCATTTAAAGTTTTAACGACCGTATAAAATCATAGTAATCAGGTTTCATAGTGGTAAAGGGATATATAGAATATTTTAACCGGATCACACATTTAAATTAAAATTAAAACTTCACGGAATTTACGAAAGCTTAAACATTTTCAATTACATTATCTCAAAAATAACTAAAGTGCTCTTATACCTCTTTGCTTCTCACTCCTCCAATTGTTTGCATTTGTACGATACAGAACGAGTGATACGTAGAGACCGGCACTGTAAATTACAGCCCCATCTCTCTGCGTTCGAGGGAAGTTTCGAGGCACATCCGGTTCGTGAACCCTAAATGTCCATGACATGAACAGAAGTCGATATCTTTCTACAGTTAAAAAAATCGACAGTACTGAAGCTTCAGTCTGAATCGAAGACTTTAATTCAGCATAGAATAAAACAATCTTTATTCTCTGCAAAACCTATTAAAATCATTTCGACATAAATTTCCAAGTTTGCTGTATATTTTCCAACAATACCGTGTAAAAATGACTGATGGCTTCTCAATATTAACAATATATAACACTAGTCAACAGCCATTTTGCCCCAGACATAAAACTAACAAATTCTTACTAATTTCAACCTCCTGAATTAAAAAAATAACAAGCAAAATGTTCCATCAGTTCGGGTTTTCTAGATGCACAATATAATTAATTTCATATTCATTCTATTTAAAAAAAATTACCGTATTTCGTGTGTAACTACTTTGTTTTACAAATGTGACGACCCATTATGTGAAACAATATTAGTATAACTAGGCCACCATGTTAGAAGCACTTGTAGAAACAGAAATTATTTTATTGCCCTTTTACGAGTCTATTTGGATGGAGGAAACAGGTTCGCGGTATGAATTCGCTTGAGTTTACCTGATTTTACTTGAGATGTGCATTTCTTTTACTGTGAGCTTTAATGATATTACTGTAGTTTATATTTTGCAATAGACCACCTTGTCAAAACCATTTCCAGAAGCGGAAATTGTTTTACTGCCATTTTCGGTTACATTTGGAGTGGGGAAAGAGATTCGCTATATGAAATCGCTGCAGTTTACCAGGAGATTTCCGTGGTATCAGTATTCTATGTAAGACTTATATTTCTTTAAAGTGTGCTTTAGTCATAATATTAAAATTACGAATGGTTTATATGTGCGGATTTGAAGGTTGTCGCATTGCTTCTTGGAATGCAATTAGGCTACACTAAATTTTGCTGCTTGCTATGATTTAATAAACTGATTGTAGGGATTTGAACTTTCTTATCTTCATGCAGAATGGATGAGTCTCTTTCATAACGGTTGACACAGAGCAAACTGTTGAACAGAACTGTGTATGATCTGTGGACAGACCACTGACGTTGGATTAGTTGAATAATGAGTAACGTCAGCATTCGAAAAATCTTAGAACTCTATAAAAGCTTTTAATATAATATTTTTACTGTAATTACTACATATTTCTACATGTTGTTGCTCTCGATAGACGTCCTTCGCACTATAATATGTATTTTAATGTAGATAAGGAACATTCTAATTTAGGAGGTCAAAGGTCAAGGACATTTAAAAATCAAAATATTTCATGGAAATATTTTCAAAATCATCCCGAATATTTTTTAGAGTTGTACATTGAAAAGAATCTGATTTTTCAGTCCAAATTTTTTATTTTTTTTTGGGTTGTACAGCGAAAAGAATCTGAGTTTTCAGTCCAAATTTCGCTTGTATTTTGGGAGGTGGTGGGAATGGTTTGGTAAGCAGATGCAAAACAAAGGTTATGAGTGATAGATTTTGCAAGGTGGCGTAAAGTGCTCAATAAATTAGCATTTACTCTCAGTGGTAAAGAGTTAGTATACTGATCCGAAGCTACTCTCGGGCTAATCGCAGCCCATCTTCCGCTGATTACTTGGTTTGTTTTGTTCCTAGGATTTTCTCAACTGTACGACAAATGTCAGATAATTCGTCTCGAATCTTTGATCTCATCTCGCCAAAATACCATCTCGTTATCAAAATTTCTGCAGACACCAGATAATTTCGTAGTTAATACAATGTCATTAAATAATATTCTTGGAAGAGAAATGTGCCACTTCGATGCATATAACAACGATAATCTTATTAAGGGTTGTCTTCAATCATTTATAGTATTAACCCATTACATCCGTGCGTGATCATAGGATGACAGTACGCATGATTTTATTTAAACTGTTGAAAAAATAATACTGCAGTATGTATTTGAATTTTGGAAGTGCCTATTACGTAGTTCAGAAGATATGTGGCAATGCTATCATTGCGATAAGTTCATTGCCTGGACACAGTTAGGAGCTGTCTGCAGTGTTAGTTATCTGTTCGCCTTCATCGGCTGAAATACGATGATAGTCTTTGTGTAAGTATTGCTTTTATCGCATTGTTTGAAGATATTTATTAGGATATTTATGTTGGCCGCACTATAATATTCATAGTTTTTGCTGTATTGCTAAGGATATGTAGTCTTTCATTATGACCAGGCTTCGAGACTTTGGACCCGATACAATAAGTTTATTGTGCATGTACTATAGTTTGTTGACTCGCTGCAGGTAGGTAGAGATGTGTTGAGGTAACAACGTTGCTATTTAGAGTAGAGTACGGTAGTATGGGGAAAAATACATATGTACATTCTGAAAGTAAATATACATTACACAATGATAATGTCAAAAGAATGTGAAAAGCATTTATTCTCCTGTCTTTTATAAGCATTTGTGTTTAATTATACTCAGTGTTAATGGTAGAAATAAGCATGTAGCAATTTTAATTTTTTTTCTTTTATCCTATTGGTCGTCTTTAGGAAGTGCGGTCGCAGTACCGAATTGCAATGCACTACAAGAGACATTCTCAGTGTCTCAAACGTAAATCTTTTTCGGTTATCTGCCAAACAAAGTTTGTACTGTAGAAAGTTGCGCTCAACGTCGCATGATGAAAAACCTAACATCATTGCAGTCTTTAAGAGACTGTCCTTTATTCTCGGGTGACTCTATGTCCACTAATTTTCTGTTTATGTTGCACAATGTTCCATATCCGTTATTTTTACATAAAATTGATTTTCACTTCTGTTTTAACGTTCAGTAACCGGTGTACTTGATGTCTCATTAATTCTCTGCATCATTTTCTAAAAATATGTTGTATAGCATATGTTATATGTAGTAGTTTTCATAGATCCATTTATTTACACATACCTGTGCTTCATGATAATAGATCCATAAAATTAATTTTAGGCATGTTCATATAATGAATAGGCTACATACTGCTTCTCTGTAATTTGCAATAACGATTGTATGGGCAGTAAGAAACGGTTAAAATTGCGTATATACTGTATATCACTAATACTGCTTCATTTTAAACATAAATACACTATTCTCTTATATATTGAAATTAGTTTAGATATTCTGTTGTGTTTTCTTTAGTAGGGGATTAACACTGAAAGACGCGATCGATATTATTGAATCAGACAACACTCCAAATACTGTGGAAAACATATTTATTGAACCTTCTGATGTGCACATCGATTTTGATGATTCAGGTGACGAGGACGGCAGTGGTCTTGTCGACAATCAAACTGGGCGCCAACTATCTAGCGGAGCCGAAATAGCTCTGTCTAATAACGAAGTGTTGGGGGAGTTAATTATGATTTACCTTCTTCCTCAATGCCACCACCTCTAAACAAACAACTAAAGACACAGTCTAAAAGCAACATTACTTGGAGTAAGGAGGATATTATCGATAGAAGCAATGTGTTCCCTGAAGAGGACTATACATACAGTACAGCTTCTATTGTATTGCTAACATTACATTGTTTGGAGATAACTGTAAATGATGAACTTATAGATTTGCTAACAGAAGGATCAAGCGACTATGCATTATTCAAGAACTGCATGGACCTCAAGATAGCTTCCGAGGAGATGAAGATATTCCTGGCCATACTACTTCTTTCAGGATACAACACTGTTCCCAGCAAGAGATCATATTGGGAAGAAGAACGTGATGTGCACATTGAACTAGTTGTGAACGCCATGAGACGAGATCGCTTTTTGGAAGTCTGTCGTTTCGTTCATTGCGTCGACAACAATAAACTGGACAAAAATGATAAATTGTGCAAACTTCCTTCAATAATGAACCACTTGAAGTGTCGATTCGTGGAATTGTTTCAACCGGAACAGTGTCTTGATTTTGATGAGTGTATGGTGGAATATTACGGATGCCACAGCTGCAAACAATTTATCCGCGGGAAACCCATCCGGTTTTGCTACAAAATCTGGTGCCTCAATACGGCAACCGGATATTTGATCAATTTTTATGTTTACCAAAAGAAGAGCAATGGTAATGTCGAATACAAAGAAAACTTTGGGAAATGTGCTGCTCCGATGGTATCGATGCTGGACTTGGAAGAGCTACCAGAAGAACCGAAGCTGCTACCGTTCTGGATTTATTTTGACAACCTCTTCACAGGAGTGAAACTAGTTGTTCATTTCAAGAACCGCGGCTATGGAGCCATTGGGACAATCCGTGGAAACAGAATACCGAAAGACTGCCCACTTACGTCATCGAAAGAGATGAAGAAAATACATGTGGCTCTTGTGAAATAGTGAACATTTCAAACGAAGGAATTGATATTGTGCGGTGGGTGAACAATTCCGTGGTGACCATAGCGTCCACTTGTCACGGAGTGCACTTCTGAATAAAGACAGAGAAGAATTTGTGGAAACTAATGATTTTACGTATGACAATTTGGAATGGGACTTAGAAAAAGAAGAAGTAGAAATACATATTTCAGCGGGTGAAATAGATCTCCTAGGATATTGTGTACCTTCAATATTTTCAAATAAATAGAAATTAGGGTAGTAAGTTCCAGCCCATGAAATATCACATTGAAAAAGATTTTAATCTCTGTACTTTATTTCCTCGATGATCAACTAATAATAAAATTGCTAGGAAAGATAATGGAAAAATACACTAAATTAGGTATGAAAATAAATTTTTGTGTACCATTCAATTTGGACGCAAAACTTATGACTACAATCAATGAAATAAAATACGTCAACAAATCGAGATAACTTTGTGCGACTTCAGAAACTAACGCAGAAGTATATGAGATATTTATTTATTTATTTATTTATTTATTTGGTTATTAATTAATTAATTAAATTAATTATTTATTTACTTATTCATTTAATTATTTATTTATTTACTTATTTATTTACTTATCTATTTATTTACTTATTATTTACTTAGCTACTTACTTATTTACTTATTTACTTATTCATTTACTTATTTATTTATTTACTTATTTATTTACTTATTTACTTACTTATTTACAAACTTATTCATTTATTTACTTATTTATTTATTTTTAGTTATTTATTTACTTATTTACTTATTTACTTATTTATTTACTTAGTTATTTACTTATTTATTTACGTATTTATTTATTTATTTACTTATTTATTTATTTATTTATTTATTTATTTATTATTTATTTATTTGTTCGTTTGAAAGTACACAGGCATTACTGCCCATAAAAGCACCTTCTTAATATTTTTTCCTTACAAGAAAATAGTTAATAATGTAAAACAAATTTATATTTGCAGAAGAGTATTATAACATTATACAATGACTGAAGTGAATAATCTGAATATACTGAATATGATGAGAGAGAGAGAGACGTAGCTTCTTAATTAACGAAATTTGCATAAATGTGTTGCTTAAATATATCATCTGTTCCTGAAAATAAATCAATATCATTGGGATTATTTAACTTATTATAAAGGGACAACATTCTGATTAGGAGTGAATTTTTATGACTGTCTTTGATCTAGGAATATGGAAAGGTACCTTTTTACATGACTTAACGAATGGAGCATAAAAAGGAATTATTTTCAATATATCTGAAGAATCGATTATGTTTGTGAGTATTCTCCTGAGAAATAAATTTGTGCATACTGATCTCCTATGTTGGAGGGATTTCATATTAAACATTGATCTTAGTTGCAATGTTAGTGTCCGAATAGGACAAGAGTTTTGAATGATTTATAATTCATAAACCTAAAAAAAAAAAAAAAAAAATTAGAGAAAAGTATTAATGATTGAAGAAGAGTAACTTGAATGTTAAACTCTGGGGTTAAGTAATTAAATTATCCTTCATAAAACAAACAAAACATGAAAAGAGACTCACATGTCATGACATGCATTTTAGTGTAAAGTTCAGACACCTGATAAGAGATCAATCAGACAATTTACTACAATCTGAAATAGATTTCTAGAATAAAAATCGAGAACACACAAAGCACGAAACGCTGCTAATAGCGAAATTAATAATAGAGGAACTATGACAAAGATAAGATGAACACATTAAAATAATACCAGATAATAGAATGCACATAAAGACTTTAATTTGAGAAGCAAAGGAAAAAATAAGAAATAGAATTTTCAGACAGTGATGGACAGATGGCGTAAGATGGGACATACATCGCAGTGGCTTGTTGGGGAAAGATGCAGCGGGAAGACAATTATTATGGCATTAGAAAATTATGCGTAGTAGTAGTAGTATTGGTAATTTTATTTTTCCTGCCAGAGTTAAGGCCATAAGGGCTTCTCTTCCACTCAACCGTTCATGTCTTTCACTCAACCTGCGTATTGCTGAGGATGAAGGGAAACCACTGTATTGTAGAATATTGCTAAATAATACCTATATATAATGAACATGTAAATATTGTCACTTTTCAATAAAGTCTTCATTAAAATATATATTTATCTAACCACTGTGCAAGCTTTATAATTATTAAGAAAATATTCATTCTGATGTTACAGCCAGTTTTGCATTTTGCTTTCACTTGAGCATTATCATAATATGTTATCCATCCGCAGGCATCATTCATGGTATCAAATATGCATTAGTATAATGATGCGAGACCTGGACTATAAAGGGGATGAATCAGAATCCCACAGTTTTATTGTCCTTTGCATTTAACGGTGGAATAGACACAATGAAGACGAGAATTATTCTGATGAACAAGCAAATCGATGTAATACTCCTAGCTTTTGACTGTAAGACAACCTCCTAATAATCTCTAAGGGCCATATTCATAGACATTCTCAGGGCAGGCTTCCGGTGGATGATCAGCGAACTAACGTTTTTCGTATTCATAAACCAGTGTTAAAGATATATGATATGATATGATATGATATGATATGATATGATATGATATGATATGATATGATATGATATGATATGATATATGATATGATATGATATGATATGATATGATATGATATGATATATGATATGATATGATATTCAAATTCAAATTTTCAAATTCAAATTCAAATTTATTTACAATTTACCTTTGAATTTACATTTGGATAGATACCCGAAATGAGCATATGCTCGTGCTCGGGTACAGTCCAGTAGTCTACATAAATTTTACAGGGTTCAATGTTATGATATGATATGATATGATATGATATGATATGATATGATATGATATGATATGATATGATATGATATGATATGATATATGATATATGATATATGATATATGATATATGATATATGATATGATATATGATATGATATATGATATGATATGATATGATATGATATGATATGATATGATATGATATGATATGATATGATATGATATGATATGATATGATATGATATGATATGATATGATATATGAGATATGATATGATATGATATGATATGATATGATATGATATGATATGATATGATATGATATGATGATATGATATGATATGATATGATATGATATGATATGATATGATATGATATGATATGATATGATATATGATATGATGATATGATATTATATGATATGATATGATATGATATGATATGATATGATATGATATGATATGATATGATATGATATGATATGTGATATGATATATGATATGATATGATATATGATATGATATGATATGATATGATATGATATGATATATGATATGATATGAAACGTGTACAAGTAATCAGTCGATAACCGGGGTTAGTTTAGCACGCTCGTAGCGCGGGCTAGCGAAATGTCTATGAATAGCATCCTAATATACGAAAAGAAGTCAACAGTACTTCGCCTGAAAATGGTTGATATTTACATTTTTCTTAACAGGAAAAGACTGTATCTCCACTCCAAAATCTAAGTCTTAGAGTCTTATTCGAAATTATCCGCCCTTCGTCATACGACACAATTATTTCCAGAAACTAATTTCCTTCACCCATATAACGAACGATACTACACACTACTAGATATCCTACGCCTCGTTTGTTTGTTCTCATCTGTTAGCTCTCTTGGGAGCATCTTGAACGAAGTGAATGATACATCAGGCAGTTATGCGCATTTCCCACATTTATATGGAATTTCAAGCCAAATCTTGAATAATTACCCTCCTACCTTCCAGAATAATTTTATCAATTTTCTGAAGTGTTGGTATTGGTACTCAATGGCCTTTCTGGGATTTATTCATCCACTACATTTGTTTCACCATTTTATATATATTTTAACTGGGGTAAAATATTGGCACGTCTCATAAAATTGATGAAAAAAATGTTAATATTCTTGAATATTTTGTGGGATTTTACTCTCTGCTACAAGATATAGTAGGCCTATCATTATTCAGTATTTAATTCAATTTGTATGAGAATACTTATTTCACAATAATGTAGAATATTTGGATGTATTTTCCATCCTGGTACCGGTACAATAGGTAATTTGCATCAATGACAAAGTTTTCGAATAGGCGAATATTTTCTTTTACGATAAAATCATTCGTATCTTTAGTGAATAACCGACGCACTAATATGACACATTGAATATGTAACACACACACTGCAAGTTTCTATGAAAATATATGTATAATTACATAAGTAAAAAAGTCAATAAAACAGACATTCAGCAATCAAATTTCCTTACAACTAAAAGCCAAAAAAACCTACAAATACAAAATAAATCTTTGAAATACTATAGTTATTTGTAATGAATTTGTAGACTGCAGTTAGGAAAATTATAAAAAACTCTATAGACCTTAACTTAAATGACGAAGATTGTCCATCCTTCTATTAGAAGTCTCATATTGGATAAGATTAAATCATATGGTCATTCCTGACCGAAAATAAAGTTCACTCTATCACTAATATGCAAACTTCTATGTCTTCCAAGTTTCAGGTATGAATAGTGAAAGAAAAACATTGCAGAACACTCACATTGCTGTGCGTTGTACTCTTGATCCTTGGTGATTCCTCTTGCAGAGCAATGAAGCATTTATTGTTTGCTGCTCCTGTGAAATAAAGGTGAAAATTATTTCTATATTACATTTACTATTAAAACACTGAGGAGCAGAAAATCAATATTATTTAGATGCTTCTTTCTTTCTAATTATAATAGTTATGAAGTTTTGTAATGTTGAAAGAAGTATATTTCGAGGTTACCGAAGAAATAGGGTAAAGATTGGTAATATTGTGATACTAGTAATAATGTGACAGTTCTTTGTGAGAATTTATTACAATTTTACTGAGTGACAGAAGGACCGGTTTTGTGCAGCAACTTGTCCGTGAACATTCTCTTAATACGTTGACGCAAAAAACCGATCTTTCTCTCGCTCAGTAAAATTGTAATGAATTCTACTATAGAACTATCACAATATTAGCAATTTTTACCATACATACTATTCATCATTCTGGAAAGAAAAGAAAAATAAGTTTTCGGCATGCCGTCTGTTTATGGACAGCAATTTATCCCAAACTATCTGCCGGAATTTTTCATATTCAGTCTCTAATAGGCAATTTATTGGGAAATAACAGAATGAAGTACAATAACTGTAGGTAATACATACTACTGCATTTTTCTTTTATAAAGAAAACGCAAACGACTGTAAGATTTCCTTCACACATAAGACAAAGATAGAAATTAAATGACACATATAATATGCCTCGAATACACATTTAGTGCAAATTAAATATTATCTTCATATTATTTCTACTTATCGTTGAAAATATTCTAAATCTAAAAGCGACGAACGTCGCACAAGACCAGGTCAAACAGAAGTACAAACGACTGAAATTAATGGTTTAACATAACAGTGTTCTAAATGCATTCCTTACGAGTCAGTAAATCAGTGAAACAAAGTCTAATATGTTTTAATGTATGTACGGAGGAGGGCGAGTGACTTGTTCCTTAAAATTGAGATGTATGATTAAGATATAGTACGACTGACAGAGTCCTTGACCCTCTTAGTCGGGGGTTTGCAAAAGATTGGCAACCTCCTAACGTAAAACAAATCTTACTCAGAAGATTCAAAAGAGAAATACGTGTTTAGAATAATAAAAAGGAGAAAACCAGAGAACCTGTGGTAAGAGATTAGGCAAAATTTATTAAATTTGGTGTTTGAAACATAAGGGGCCTTTCTCATAAAATTGGAACTTCATGGGAATTAAAGAGTGCGGGGTCATATACTACTGTGACTTCTTAAACTATTAAAGAATTAAATGACTGTTAAGATTTAGAAGATTACATTGTATGTTATAGTGGCGTAGGAGAGAACAAAAGGTTGGAGAAGGGAGTAGCAATATTGGTGTCAGAAAATTCATTGGAAAACAGGATCCATTGTTGCAGTTGTTTAATGAAATGACATCAAGTTTAACGCTGAAGATTGAATATGGACACTTGCCAATGTTCGATACTTACACTTCTGACGAAATTAAATGCTGCCAAGACTGAAAGTGGATACTTGACAGTGTTCGATACCTACACTTATGATGAAATGAAATGATGACAAGCTGACGATTGAACGTCGATACTTGATAGTGTTCGATACCTACACTTCTGAGGAAATGAAATGATGCCAAAGCTGACGATTGAACGTGGATTCTTGACAATGGTCGATGTTTATACTCCTGAGAAGGACAGAAAGAGGAAACAGATTAACTGTGTCAATTGTTGCAAGAATATTTGAATAAGGAACCCATTCGTCACTTTTAAAAACAACTTCAATGCCAGATGGATAACCAATTAATTTCAGGAAAATATGAACATTTTCGTAAGAGTATTAGGAACAGAAATGAAAAGACTCCGATAGGTTTTTATTCTCTTAAAGAGCTTATGATCATTATCTATAATGTTAAACATAGAAATGTTCATAAATGTGATATGCAGGATAGAGTAAAAAAATGTGGCAAGCAAAATATTATCATCCATGATGAGTAATAACAGAGTATATCAAATGTACGAGTATAATATTATGTTATAACTAGGCTATGGATTTATATGCACTAAAAATCTTGAAAATATGTATGCAACTAAGTTCAAAAAATTAAGAAATTATGCATTCAAACTTGAAAATAAGCAGTCAAAAGTATTTTATTTTACAACAATAAAGTACTGACTCAATATGTTTCGTCCAGATATTGGAGGATGTAAATTTGCATTAACATTAAACTTCATTGCTTAATGATATTACAACAGATTACAATTATATTTCTCCAAATTTTCAGATGTAAATCTCTTCGGTTATCAGCAAGTATGTTCTTATAAACAGACAATGTTCTTTCAACTTCATATGGATTTAGGGAAGAATACTTAAAAGCTGCTATTTCTTTAGGTTGTAATTCTGAACTTTCTGGGGCTCACCTTGTAGAATGTCACTAATCTTCTTCACTGTTTCTAAACCTGGATTTCGTTTCTCAATTTTCTTCATCTTCTCTGTTAGAATCCTCCCCTGTGACCCTGGTAATTTGTTGATAGATGTTGTGACAGTGTTCAACAAACTCACTGCAGAAGTCAGCTGAAGACCACGTTCCTCAAGTTTGGTCATTGTTTCACAAAGTGTCTTGATGTGTGCACTTATGTACGAAAGTTCACTTTGAATTCCTACAGCATCTGCTGCCAATATTGCTGAATCAATACAGGCCGCATCTTCTGGATTCAGTAAATGAAGCACCTAAGAACAAACATATAATAAATTAATTATGAAGAAAATAAGGACCATTGTAGGCCTGCTTCCTATTATTAAAATGCAGTATTTCAAAATATGCAAGAAATTTATTATTGGAGTTCAATAAAATAAATTTCTGTTTATCTAGTAAACATGGAAAATGTAAACTAAATACAGTGTAGTGCATAGAAACTCTTACTATTTAGTTTATGTATATAATTTATCTATTTAAATTATAGAAATGTATTTACAGTGAAACTTGAATCTATGCATCAATGAAAAACATAAATATTTAAACTTAAATTAGATAACTGCAAGACCCAAAAATAGGTGGCACGAGACCGTAACAGACCCACAAGGGTCTAATACATGATGGCGAATAATGATGAAAATGAAAGTAGATAACTCAGAATACCAATCTTCTTAATATCTTCAATATACGAACAGTAGTAGAGAGTAGCATTGATCCAGGTTCCCCATCTAGTTAATACAGGCTCTGATGGAAGGGGAATTTCTGGCAGTTCTTCTTTGAATAGTGCAGTCCTTGCCGGAGTCTTTACAAACACCTTTTTAACTGAAGAAATCAAATTGTTAGCCTTAGGATGCTGTGAACGAATCTCTTCAGCAGCACGATGTAGGCCGTGGACAATGCAAATAATGTGGATCATTTTAGGGTAGAAAACTTGAAGTGCCCCCGCTGCTTTCAGCATAACATGCTACACTATCAGTTAAGAATGCCAAAAATCTCTCTTCATGTTCTGTGGATGGCCAGAGTAAACCTAAAAACAAATTAAAATTTGCACTCAAGTCATTCTCGGATATCTCTATTTTTTCAGTAATTTTCAGGATAATACTTACGCAATGCATCTCTCACTGTCCTTGCAATGGTAGCATGATTCGTTCTTTCTAAGACGGTGCACATAATCAGATGAGGAAATTCACCGTCTATGTAGTCCATTTTCCCCACAGCTATATTAGCTACATACCTCCCACAGGAGTCTGTAGTTTCATCCAAGGAAACCCAAATAAGTGAATCTCCTATGTAGTTTCTAATTTCTTGGAGGACCTAAAATATAATTTATTTTTAATAGTTATCAAAACAACTATTTAAACGTACACATCAATTACACAATGTTTTAAGCAATTAACGTTAATAAACATTATTAAATAACTGAACTTGCTTTTTCATACAGTGGATCCAAGTAATTATTTTTCAATGTGGACTCACCAGGAATGTGCCTTTTAGTGTATTTCTGCAAAATTCCGCGAAGTAATGGATTGTCCAGTTTCTTCCAAGGTGTGTATATTAGCTGCTACTGGGGCTTCACAGAGGTCCGCACTAAATCCATCATTTTCATTTTGTTTTCGATTCAAATTAAGCAAAGTCTGACAATTATTTTTCGTTGCATTTTTTATGCGAGACGCAGTCTGCAAATGCTGATTCACTTGGAACATTTTTTGTGCAGTTCACCTATTAATTAAAACATTATTAAACTGTAAAACATACAACTGTATGTAATATAATGTGTCTTAGTAAATAAAATAATTAAAAGTGTCTGTGGATAAATATTTTTATTAAGTGCAAAAGCTTACTTCCTTCGAACAAAATTGACAAAATATACGTTTTCCGTCTGATATTCATCAATCCAGCTTTTCAGAAGAGTATTACTAGAACTTTTGTCTTTAGGCATAATGAATATTACAACAAACCACCATAAAACACACGAACCGAATAAATGCATGGAACGTTGGTAGTCAGTTTGAATTTTGCTGTTAAAATATATGCCAATTCATTCCATTATACAGTACGATATCCATGATATGAAAAGTACATTTAATGAGTCTAATAATACAGTCTTAAAAGTTTCTGAATTCAGATTTCTTGTAAATTATAAAACTTCAAAATAAACATGGTAATGATCCCTAATAAGCTCACTTAAAAAAACTACTCTAAAATATTTCACAAAGTATTCCTAAAAGCTAAAGACCTACACCTTAAAAATAGTTCTAAACTCTGATAATAAAATAAAAAAACTAGAATATGATCAAAAAAAGAAAGCGAAAGGTCGAGAATTAACGTAACAATTTTTGTAACAAATAGTACAAGAAGATCAGATACAACAGAAATTACAAGTATATTCAACAACTACTTTGTCTCGATATAGGGTCATCAGGTTTTCAGAATGCCAGTATGGGAAAGGATGAAGTCGAGCAGAGAGGAGCAAGAAAAATGCACATAATTTGAGAAAACCCCATATGCATAACATTCCATATTATTGCCATAGTTCTTTTAATAATAATATTTATTGATTTATTCATTTGTTCGTCCGTCCATCCATCCATCCATCCATCCATCCATCCATCCATCCATCCATCCATCCATCCATCCATCCATCCATCCACCCATCCATCCATCCATCCATCCATCCATCCATCCATCCATCCATCCATCCATCCATCCATCCATCCATCCATCCATCCATCCATCCATCCATCCATCCATCCATCCATCCATCCATCCATCCATCTATCTATCTATCTATCTATCTATCTATCTATCTATCTATCTATCTATCTATCTATCTATCTATCTATCTATCTATCTATTTACTTACCTACCTATATCTGTCTGTCTGTCTATCTATGTATCTATTTATTTATTTATTTACTTATTTATTTGGATCTAGGATTTAGGTTTAAAAGCAATTTAAATAGTTTTGTGCTACTTATATTATCCAATAACATTACTGATTTCAAATGAAAGGTAATCATTTTTATACAAATGAATCTATCCCATTAGTGTATAGTACAAAGTATATTATTGCTATTTTGTTTCTTTTGTTTAGCATTAGCTAACAAAGTCAAATCCGTCTTAATTGTTTCAAAAGATTAATGACAATTATGATGACAATGTAAGTTAACTTGGACCTCAGCGTTCGTGAGATCTGTAGACATCTATTCCTTTCTTTCATCCACTTATTTTTCATAAGTTACAAAGTAAAAGAGTACAAAAATGCTGTGTGCTTCATTTATTCATTATTTGACATTCTTTCATTTTACCTGTAATGAGATGATTTAACATACGTGAATATTAAAAGAAAATTAAGAAAAATTGCCATTCTTTTACTAGTACATAAATACGGGATTTTTGACGTCCGATATGGAATCAATAAGGAACAAGCTTTCACATTTTCCAATATGGGATAATAATAATAATAATAATAATAATAATAAATACTATCGATATATTAAGTGACTCTTCCTATATATTCTCAAATATTCAAATTCTTCCAACAGAACCAAGAGAATTTATCACAAATATAAAGCAATTATCTAAAAATTTGAATGATGAAATTACAAGTAAGATTTTAAAAGCCAGTTGGTTATAGTAAGCCACTAAGTTTATGTTATTTTTGTAACTATTCAATGTTCAATGGTGTATTCAGAGTTAAAATTATTCACTTGTTATTCCTTTATTATAGAAAGGTGGTAAAACCTCGACCGAAAACTACAGCCCATATTCCTTCTATCAGTTTTTTCAAAGGTATCGATAAAGTAATGCACTGTATAAGAGTAGGCTATATCATGATCGTCATTGGAACAACATATTCATTCCAGAATAATTTGTATTCACGTAGAATAAATGGATCTAGCACGTGATATTTTATTCAACTAATAAAATCCTGGAATCAATAATTAACAAGTACCAGTTCGAAGTGAATCTCTCAAACATCTTACACACTTGTCAGTGATATTTCCATTCTGACGAAGACAAAGTTTAATAATGCCAATTCTTTTTTATTATTTTGACTTCATTAATATAATGTGTGTTAATGTCTTCAATTTGATTAAATAAATTTATAGCTTGTGTATTTTCATCAATCAGTATAGGATATTTTATTTATATTCAATAATTCCGGAAAAAATATATATAATATATTCATTATATATATTTTTGTCTTATTTATTTCCGTTTTTTTCACAAATTCTCCTACTTGATTGACGTACGATATTATTCTTCTCTGTATTAATATTATATTACGTGATTTTATTGCAGTTGTTATTTTAGGATCTACGTTTAGTTTCTATGTTATTTCATTTATATATTCTACTTATATTAATAATATTTCTGAACTGCGACCGAACACGAGCGCTGCTCATTCGGTCCTCAAATTTATTAATATTACTGTAGTCTTTCATTTATACTTATATGTTATTTTATTCTATTTCTATTGTTGAAAATTCTGTATTTTGTGTTAATATGTAAATGTAATTAATTAAACTATTTATTCATCTTTGATAAAGTTACACTTTTGAAATGCAGAGGGACATGAGCAAACCGGCACACAATAATTACATGCAAACATATATCACTCCTGTGCTTCCATCATTCACTGCTAATGGCTTGCTCACATAGGTATCTGTCAAACTACATCAGCACACACCTCTCAGAATATATGGAAATTATGTTCTGAGATACAATAATTGGTATATCCATCTATATAGTAGAATCTTCGATACTGGACTGTACGTCAAAGTGTTCCACCTAAGGAAACATTTCATAGTTTGATTCTGGAATAATATTTCAGCTGAAAACTCAGAATTTGTGATTGATTCTAATTAATTGTTTAATTACTATACGAATAAAAGTAATCGTCTTAATTTGTTCACCCATAAAATTACAATTTTTACATTTCTGCAGGAGGTTCCTATTTCCAAAGAGATGTTACACCAATCATGCTATAGGCACAGTCTAGTATATACAGTCACGAAGCTCAATACATAGTAAATATGCATCCATAGATAGTTGCTAACCACTAGGATCGCTACTATCGACTCATCACAGACAATGTGAAATAGTACCTGCACAGTCTATTGTTCCTAGTTCCCTCAAAACTCAAGCTTCGTGACTGTATAATACTAGACTGTGCTATAGGTATATTTTGTACGGATAAAATAATATTCTACGTAGAGACTAATTAATAGTATATTATGATACAAGGTTGGGAAGTGCTTTTTACAAAATCGAGGAAAAGTTTGAAAAAGAAGCAGAGCGAGTTTTTCAACTTCCCAGATTTTTTAATGCACTTCACAAACGTGTATTGTACAACATTTTGTGGATGATCATATTTTTAAAATTGCAAATACAATATATTTTGCATTGAAAATTTAGATCAATATTATTTCGAAAGCCTTCGTAAAACTATAGTCTACTGTAATGGTAACTAAGTAACAATAAGTGAACTGTAATGGGTCTATTTCAGTATAGTTTTATGTTATGAAGAATTGTTTCTCTAGCAACAAGTTTCTGTATGGTAATTCTAACTTTCAAGGCCTAACAACAATAGCTGTAAATACAACAAAAAACACTATCGTGCAAAATTAATTAAACATAGGAACAGATTTTTATTTTAAACTAGCCACACCCGTGCGCGTCGCTGCACTTGTTAGAAATAAATATCATCGACTTAAATCTAAATACAGTTTTTTAATCACTTAGTGAATAATAGCTTTTTACATTTTTAAAGTCGTTTCCTCCTGAATCATTTTCAAAATTCTATTTAAAACTATGAAAGTAATTGTTATTATCATAGAAAACTTTCTGGAGTTGTTCAGTCAATTCTACTTTTAAACTTGATATTTTATTAGACCTAATAGGCAATTTGTCAGCGTCTGAAATAATATATACTTGTAAGAATTGAGGGCTCTTGCTCTAAACTGGAAGACTTCCAATTAAATGATAATGATAAGTCTATGCTTGAACTTTAAATGATGGCAGAGAATTGACTTTATGTATTTCTTTTGCACCAAACGATGCCACTTGAGATAGGGCGTTGTACTGTCTTATATTATTTAAAAAGTGTGTTGATAACGGATGTACTCGGATAAGGGGAGAATGACCTCAAAAAAAATCGAAAAAATATAATTAAAAAAATTGGCATTATTGTATTCTTTGTTCTCTTCTGAACACACTGATATACAGAATGATTCAAAACGTCTGCGACAAACTCTGAGGGGTGATAGATCTAACAATAAGAAACCCTTTTTGTTAAACTACCTATGTCTTTTGACGCGTTGTTTCGAAGTTACCGTTGAAAATGTTTTTGCCCGGGCGTACATCAATGTATGCGAATGTGTGCACCCCTCTTTGCTTGTTGAGATGTTTGTAAGTGAAGAGAAGGGTTGTTGTTGTTTGTTTACTGCTTGGTGGCAATCTGAGTAGGTTAGGTTAAGTTAGGTTACGTTAGATTAGTTTTGCTTGGTTTAGTTGATGTTGCTTAGTTTAGGGGCGCGTTTCCGAACAGGGGCAGCGGCCTTTCCCCTAAGGTTAGAACCCAGTTTAGGTGTGTGTTTATTAATCGAAAATAATGTATTTAACATGCGTCCTATTCTCAATATTTTCTAGCCCCTAATTTTCGATTAATACACACACATCTAAACTGGGCTCTAACCTTAGGGGAAATGCCGCTGCCCCTGTTCGGAAGCGCGTCCAAAACCTAAACTAACCTGTCACAGATTCGTATATACAATGTATACGAAAAGCCTAAACTAAGCTATTACAACCTAACCTGTCAATGATTTCCGCACCAGTGAACTTAGACAAGTTTAAGTTTGAAAAGCCAAAAGTTCGAAAATCGTGGAGTGGTCGTCCTCCAGAATTGCCATTTATAGGATATTTTATAGTTAGTGTAATGGGCACAACTGAATAAGCTTTATTTGATTACATTTCAATAAATATCTTAACACAAATACACCACCGTTATATATAAACTATATACTTTTACCTCATTTAACTCAAAGCTTTACAAAACATTTAATTTGTAACTATCTAAAGAATTTCTAAATAACCATCATCTTTAAACCACTGTAACCGAACAGAATACTTGAGATAGAGAAACTTAAATGTGCATTCTAACATGAGAGAATTTGAAGCATACATTTAGCTCCGTCAGTTGGTACATCTATTATCAGGCAGTACATATTCTCATTTGAAGATATATGTCAGAGGAAGAGCAATTGTTTGTATCTGAATTCTATTAGTGTAAAATGTATTTAATTGGCGATGTATGCAATGGAGGGGAAAGGAACTGGCCACCCTACTCCATTATCTCCTGGCCTAGTTGCCTCATAAGTGGTGGCTTCTTGGTATAACAGGTTCAGACCTGTCTTCAGACACTTGACTAAACAATAACAGTTAATGAAACGTAATCAAACACCAATGTAGACTACACACTTACCATCGTTATAGTACAGTACGTAGACATCTGTTGAAGACGAAGCTTTCACATCTCTTATTCACTTTTAGGTACACTTTCTGAACGTAAGATCACTTGTTTACTTGAAAATTACACAATATTTAAAATTTTAAACGTATATAAATCACTGGTTTCATAATACACGCCATGTTGTAATGAATGTTATGAACCGGAAGTGTTACCATCTAATAATTAAATTTTACCAATATATAACAAAATTTCCCTGCGAACAGAAATTTACTATGTGCGATTATATAGCGCTGAATTATTTGAGCAACTATTTAAAAACGAACAGAAACCATAATTTGGAACTGAAGTAAAATTATACACACGGCGTAATAAAAATTGGAAGTAAAATTATACACACGGCGTAAAAAAAAATTAGAAGAAATAATGACCAGATACTAACACAGTCTACTATATACAGTCGCGAAGCTTGAGGTGTTTTTTTGCAAATCTCGTGATAAAGCGCTCCAAGCGGTTAGCAACTAGAAACAATAGACTGTCCATGGTCGACTTTTGACTGTGTCGTATTTCTATCGAGTGCTAGCTCGTTGCGTATTTCACATTGATGCTTGTGAAATGTTCGTATTGGTTATAATGAAAATGTTAATGGCTAAAATATAATAATTGGAATAATAATATGGAACAAGGAGGAGACGTTTGTAGTGCTATAAATTGTAGCAACTGTAAGAGAAAGAGGCCAGAGTTATCCTTTTTCCGATTTCCGAAAGGTTCCTGGATTTCCACAAGAATGCTGTGCAGAAACAAAACTGTTAATTTGAAGTTCTTTGTGACTGTTAGAATACATTATATCCTTAAATTTCACAATGAAATGTTTCAGTCTAACCGAAAGGACATTAGATACCGGTTAAAGTTCTGTCACTTAGGCTGCTAAATTTCCAGAGAAATAAAGGTTAGGTCTACTTTTTTTTTTTCAAAGGATATATTTTTAATTGTAGCAATTAATTTTGTTATTATTTTTATGTGTTATTTTACTAAAGACGTAGAAAAATTAAGTTTGTTTTAATGAAATTTATTGATCACGTTTTATTTTCAATTCTGGTGGGATTGTTATTGCTTAGGCTTACTTTTTTCTTCAAAGGATATGTTTTTAATTATAGCTGTTAATTTTGTTGTTTTTTTATTTGTTGCTTTATTAGAGACGCAGAAAAAGTCTGTTACAATAAAATTTATGTTGTTGTTTTCTAATGCCAGGCATTTGACAATAAAGTCATTTGACCTCTTGCACTCCAATATTTTTCAAAGATAAACACAATAAAATTTATTGATCACGTTTTATTTCCAATTCTGGTGTGATTATTATTGCTTAACCTCATCCCACTTTGTTAACTACGTAAGCATACACTACAAGTACCGGTACACGTAAGTTACTCCATTAATTCATATTTCCATTATTATTGTTGTAAAGAGAAATGCAAATTAATATTTATTGGTTTCATAGTTAATTATCGCTATAATCTTGAATGAGTGAAGCTATTATAGTAAATTTCAGTTCGTTTTGCACAAACAAAAATTATATTAACTTATTTCTTGCAGGTATCTTCGAGTTTATGGTGGAATTTAATATACTTTATTAAAATAATAAATTAACTTTATGCATTTAATATTTCATTAATGGAAGGAAGGTGTTAATTTTTCCAAAAGAACACGACAACGAAAGTGTAACATATTTTGTCGGCTGCTAGGAGAGAGATCTGCGGTGATGAGGCGATAGTAGCGATCCTAGTGGTGGGCAACTACCCATGTTTGCATTTTTACTACATATTGAGCTTCGCGACTGTATATAGTAGACTGTGATACTAACCTATAAATTTTTGATAGTGTAAGCGATCATTTTCCACAGGATAAGTTAAAACCAAAGATTATTTACAAATGGACAAACTTTTGAAATAGCTCCGCTAGTTCTCGATAGGTGGCACTTATCATACACTCATCTATCATAGATTTAAGTCAAAGGAAACTAACCTCTGAAATCGATATTTATTCCTGAACCAAATTAAAGAATTAGAATTCATCTTTTAAATAATTTACTGTATTTCTGCACCTCTAAAATAACTAAATTCATAGAAATTTTAATTTAAGATCTTCCTCAAGTTGGTGAGGTTGCCAAAGACAAAGAATGTTAAACAATAACATTTAAGAAGTTGGTTAAAAATAAACTGACATTTACAGTAGATAATGTTTACAATAATGAAAATTTGCAGTAAAATAAAAAACAGATAAAAATAAAATAGACTGAGAAAATTCAACTGTAATTTGAATTGAAGTACAAGTGTCGCCGTAAAATCTGCAGATAACCCTTCAAAGCTATCATAGAAATTTCCTTGATTTATTGTGTTGTTGGGACTCCAAATTTATGACAGAATGAGACGAATTGTTTTGTTATGATCCCTCTAGCGCCCACCATTAATCCCTGAATTTATATAATGTTTTGTAATAAGGGATAGTTGGTTCATAACGTTAACATAAAATTGTATTATTCATTTATTTAGAAACTTTACATTTTGTCCCCAATATGCAGGTATCCGACCTACGATTTTATGATCATGCAAGCGAACTTTCTAACAACGGGATAAGTCAGAACCAAGGATATGAATAATTGACAACATTTGAAAGAGTTCCGATACTTCTCAATAGGTGGCACCATTATTGAGAGCAGTTAAAAAGTGTCAGGGGAAATTAATATGTAGATTAAGCATAAACTATTCTTCTAATAGACAATATCAGCGATTTCCAGCCAAACTCAGTGTTGTTTTACAATCAGTAGAGTATAATTAAAAATTGAAATCTATAACCGGGTATATTTATCTACGATTAGCACCAATGATTATTATCTTCGTCATCTATTCATAGAAGTAATATCTCAAGAATTCACACTTACACAAACAAATTATCGATCACTATCGATTAGTAGTGTCAGATATCTTTGAACGTCAGTGTGCACTGGCGTACAAAGATATCTGACCTACAACTTAATGATCGCGTAAGCGAACTTTCTAACCACGGGCTAGGGGTACATACACGTTGGAGCGACGATAAACGATAAAAGAAGCAGCGATGCCATATCAGAAAGAATTGAAGCATGCATTGTCATTGAGGTGTGCATATTGAAGTAACGATGAAAGCGAAGACACACGTTAAAAGCGACGAAAAAGAAAAATTCCATTTTCTTCGCTCTTGCCGTTCATATTATCTCTGATTAATTACCGGTGGTTACCAATATATCCGAATATTAATCGATTTATTATTATTTCGGCATATTAAATTAATTATCATAGATAGGTATTGGCAAATTGATCAGTTGTGTATTTATTCGAGATACGTTATGTGATCACAAGAACAAATCACAACACAATGAATTTATACTAGCTTTGGGATGAGAATCGAGTTCAATTTTATACGTATTTAAGTTATATTAACCTTGAACCTAGGAGCTGATATTTCCTATATATCTTCTTTCATTAAGTGGATGTATACAATAACTTCTACTGATAAATCAAAATGTTCGCTTCACGGGTTCTCGTTGCTCCGATTTGAACACTTGATTTTTTTATAATACCAAAGCGTCGCTATACTTGTTTTTTGAAAGATGGGACATGGCAGGAGCGTTGCGATCGGAAAAACAACTGAATGTCACATAGCGTGGTAGGCCTGTGGCTATGGTAACAACGGTCGAGGTGCCAAACTTACCATTCCCACGTGGCGAGTGCTTAATAGCTCTCTTGGCGACATTTATTGTGCACACAATGTTAGCATTGGTACGTTTCGTGTTTGATTCTCTGTCGATTTTTGTATTGTTTTCTAACCTTCGCGTCAATTGTCAATGAACGTTTTAACATCAATTGCTAGCTTCCATCAGCTGGCAGCAAGGTAGTCCATATTGGCAACATAGCACTGTAGTTCCACGCTCGGCCGCTTAACTGTCATGTCCCATCTTAAAAAAAAAAAAGTATAGGTCATTTATTGTATCGTTTATCGTTGCTCCAACGTGTACGTACCCTAACTCAGAACCAAAGATATAACAAATTGACAAACTTTGAAATAGTTGCGCTAGTTTTCAATAGGTGACACCAGGTGCTCAGGAGCGGATAGAGCTGGCCTTCGATCCCGGCCCTGGTCGATGGCATTTCATAATAATAATAATAATAATAATAATAATAATAATAATAATAATAATTATTATTATTATCATTATTATTATTATATAGTCCCTAATCATTTTCTCTGACACTTTTTTAACCGTTTCAATAACGGTGCCACCTATTGAGAACTAGGGGAACTGTTTCAAAGTTTTCTATTTTTTTAATATCTTTGGTTCTGGCTTATTCCATGAATGGAAAGTTCGCCTACGTGATGATAAAATCGTAGGTCAGATATCTTTGAACGTCAGTGTTGACTGGGGTTTAATGATATCAGATCTAGACTTTTGTAATCGTGCAAGCGAATTTCCTAACCAAGGGATAAGTCAGAACAAAAGAAAAGACTATAACAAATGGACTCACTTTGAAATAGTTCCGCTGGTTCCCAGTAGGTGATACTTACCATAAACTTATCAGTAGGTCTGAGAAATAATTATATGCCGTTATACTACCAATGCACTTCATTTTCTTTGTTAAAGAAAAATTGCACTATTATAAAGACATTTTATTTTCTGTCTATAGAAAATACACCTCATATAGGCCTAACATTCACAAGTATCAGCGTTTTTATTTCACTATGTTACAGTAATGTGATGGTGTACTGCGTTTTTGTTTTACATAAATTTTCAGTTCATATATTGTTGCAGTGAATAACAAACCACATTTTAAAAATTTCGAAGTAGAATTATTGCCTGTTGCTAGAAAATACAGCCTTACATCCAGAAAAACTTCGTTCCTCTTCTGCAGAAACAATAAGGACATACTGTATTAGAAATATTTTACACAAGCATTATATAATATCTCAAAATCTGTATCAATATTATAAATTTGCTCATTTAAAATTGTCATACATTTTACATATAGCTAAATATCCATGTCCATAATGCTTATCCCGTATTTTTTCATCTTGTTTGCTGAATTTTTTCCTATTTCGTGTTCCAACTATTCAGTTTTGTCACAATATCATTGACTACATGTTATTTCCTGTCTGTAGAAAATACACCTAACATGACATTGACAAATATCAGCCTTATTATTGCACTATATTAATATGATAGTGTATTACGTTTTCGTTTTATTTAATTTTTCATTTTAATATATTGTTGCAGTGAATAACAAACCATATTTTCAAATTTTAAAAGGAGTATGATTGCCCGTTGCTAGAAAACACAGCCTTATATCTAAAGGAACTTCGTTTCACGTCTGCAGAATCAGTGGGGGCATATTTAAAATATTTTGCACAAGCATTATTTATCTCAAAATCTGAATCATTATTACAAATTTCCTCATTTGAAATTAAGTCACAAATTTCTTCCTCGGCATCTTGCTATTAATCTTCTTTACAAGACGTTGAATGTTGCCTGTTACGAATAGGAGTACTCGGTCGTAATGTAACCGATCAACTAAAGTTCACTGCTGAACGAAACACACTGAAATCCCCCACCCCAACGCAGTTACGTACTGGTACCTAAAGTCAGAGGCGCATGAAGCACAATGTAATGGGATACATTTCTTAGCCCTACTTATCAGTCATAAACGTACGTCAAAGGCATTTAACCTCTGAAATCGATATTTAACCCTAAAACAAATTAAATAATTAGTACTCATGCATATATATATACCCATTATAAGATATATCCACTCAGCAAGTACAAGTATAACAAATCTTCATAGGAATTAAGTGCCATCAAGATCTACAAGGGACGTGGTAGTGCTCTGTTACCATGTCGCTTAGTTTGTCATATGGGCTAATGCCTTTCGATGAGGAAGAACTCTGTGAATGGGATCAGTGTCGAGCATAAACAACATTTGGAAATCATTTTGAAGTTGCTGCAGAGTGACGGTCTCTGGACTTGCTAAGAAATGAGTCTCGAAGCCAATATTGGGCCTACACCTCCACTGTGTATACCATTGTCGAAGAAATGTGAATATACAAAATGGCAAGAAAGTGGAAATTTCATTCTCTCAACGACATGCGCGACTCCATATTGATATTGCCGTTATAAGAATAAAGAAGAATTTTCCCCCATCGAATCTTTGCATTCGGTGAAATATTGGCCAGATACAATTGAAGGGTTCAGAATCATAGTGGGCCAAGCGCCATTTACTAAAACCGTAGAAAACAAGGGTTAAAATGAAGTTATTACCATCATTCAATGGAAACATATAGCAAGTAATATAAAATATACACATTAAGACTAATCCATGTTGAATCTTTCGTACACTACTTTTAACACTTGAATATAAATAATTGATTAAATGGAGATCTTACTCGTATTAATTGTGTAAGCATGTGGGCTTACAGCTGTTTCGGTGCTTCTTCACACCATCCTCAGAGCCTACTAGATCTCGGGGTCATCTCGAACTTCGCTGCCTGTTGTGTGGGTGCATTCGATTGTTGAAAAGTGTTGAAATGTGGTGTCAAATAGTGTGTGTGTTCTGAAATTGATCTGTGTGTTGAGAATTTGATCAGGGTGTATATTAGTGTGTCTGTATATTTCATATTGTTCTAGTGTGTTGAGTTTTTGGTTTTTGGGTTGTATGTGTAGGATTTCCATGTCTGTATTTATGTTATTGTATGTGTGGTTATGTGTTCAGCATATGTAGATGTATTGTGTCCTCTGGTTATTGCTTTAAAGCACGACGTTGTACAATGGTGCAAGGCGTTGTACAGTAGTGCACGGCGTAACTAGAGTAGAGCACGACGTAGTAGAGTACCTAGTGCACGGCGTAACTAAATTTTTTAAAGCAATAACCAGAGGACACAATACATCTACATATGCCGAACACATAACTAATGCTAACCACACATACAATAACATAAATACAGACATGGAAATCCTACACATACAACCCAAAAACCAAAAACTCAACACACTAGAACAATATGAAATATACAGACACACTAAAACACACCCTGATCAAATTCTCAACACACAGATCAATTTCAGAACACACACACTATTTCACACCACATTTCAACAGTTTTCAACAATCGAACGCACCCACACAACAGGTAGCGAAGTTCGAGATGACGCCGAGATCTAGTAGGCTCTGAGGATGGTGTGAAGAAGCACCGAAACAGCTGTAAGCCGCACATGCTTACACAATTAACACGAGTAAGTTCGCCATTTAATCAATTATTTACATTAAAACTAAATTATATGTCAATCTTCATTAAACCATGGTATTCACTTAACTTTAACCCTTGATTTCTCTATTTTTAATAAATGGCGCTTGGCCCACTTTGGTTCTGAACCCTTCAATTCAGAGCTGAAACGACACTCAAATGAATCATCATTCTCACGTACCAAGGAATTGAAGTAATAACCAGGAAATTGTATGAAAATGGTTATCTTGTCCCACAGGAGTAGACAGAAAACGCTGCATACAACTCTAACATCTTCAACACCATCTGCGTCCAGGGTATTCTTCGGAAGAGGCTACTGTTACTGCAATCACATTCTGCACGATAAAACTCGGTTTCCTTCTTCGCTCTAGGTGAGAACGTTGTTATGTAGGATATCAACAATATTCCCATAATATGATTTCCTATAATTTATATCATAAAAGCAATAAAAGCAGGGTTTCTACTTAGGTTTCTCTTTTCTCACATGGGCCAATTACGATGCCGCAATAATGGAGTTCGTCGCTTTCAAGAAGTTAGATAACGGTTCACTCACTGTTTATAATAAATTTGTACAATTTATCCTATTACAAAAATATAATTCAAAACTTATTCAGAACTTGCAAGGACACATTAAATATATGTAAAAAATTGAAGTACTGTATGTACTTAGCAATCCATTAACTATACCCTAGCTCGTACGTTGTTATCACGGTTTAAATGCCAACAAACAAAAGTTAAATGCAAGAACTGCAAATTTCGCTTCATTTCTCGTTAACATAACGAGAAAATTCTCACAATTAGATTTCAGTAGTAACTTATTGTACATAAATAAATATCCATTCCTCATTCTATCCTTCAGATAACTGTATTATCGACATTATCACCAAATACTTTCATCGTATAATATTTTGTGATTAATAAGAACAAAGCATTTGTTTAATTTATCATTATCATATTGTGAATGATAGTGAATATTGCCATATCTCATTTGAAGTGTAAAGGATTGTGTATAGGGTTCTCGAGTAAATGTAACGGCTATATTAGGCTAGTATAAATATGTCACCTACGTATTCACTCAACCAATTATTCTTCATCCAACCATCAATCAATCAATCCAATCAATCAATAATCCATCCATCCACCAATCCATTCGTCCTTCCGTCCGTCCGTCCGTCCGTCCGTCCATCCATCCGTCCATCTATCAATCTATCCATCCAACCATCCATCCATCTATCCATCCGTTGATTAACTTGTTAATATATAACATTCAAACAATTTTTCACTCATGATTCAATCCATTCAATCGTCCATTTGTTTATTAATCCTTCTATCCATTGATCCATCAATCTCTCTATATATCCATGCAGGTTTTCATTAATACATTCGTTTATTCGTTTTTGAAGCCAGTCAATTATTCGCATATTGGAAATATTTCTGTCGAGTACTTCACTCTCTTCACATTACCACATTTTCATCGAATAAGCAGTGTAGAGCATAATACTCTCCGACTTCGGATAATTCCATCCATTGATTTCTTTCCCTTATTGAGATTTAACAGACGAATTTCCACATAAAGGCATTCGAGACTTTACACCAATACGAGTATTAGTATTACACTAGTCAGACTTCAGATGCATACAAACAATTGTTCTTCCTCTAACATAATATTGTCAAGTGAGATATACTGCCTGATAATAGATTAATTTAAGTTGTGAATTAGTTTAATACGCCAATAAATTCATTTCAATATATCTTGGTGGTCTTCTTTATGTCCAAATCGGGAGTTAATGTACTAAGAGAATTGAAAAAATGCTTTCTGTAGGTATGGAACTTTTTTCTCATTCTTTATATTAATCATTAATTTATACTGGTTAGCTTGTTCTATCTTCAGGCTGACTTAGTCTTTAGATTAATTCATACTAGTTCTCTATTACGTCTACATCGAAGTCGATTTTATAATATTTTGAACGGCAGTATATTTTGAATGAATTAAGCATTCGAAAGACTGGCTAATACGAGATGTTCATATTTTGAATGTCAAGCTAATATAATGATTTCCAAAGGCTGACTAATACGAGGTGTTAATATTTTGAATGACAGCCTAATTTGGTGTATTCCAAAGACTGGCTACGCGAGGTGTTAATATTATGAATGGCAGGCTAATTTGAAGCAATCCAGAGACTGGCTAATACGAGGTGTTGATATTTTGAATGACTGCCCAATTTGGTGCATTCCAAAGACTGGCTACGCGAGGTGTTAATATTATGAATGGCAGGCTAATTTGAAGCAATCCAGAGACTGGCTAATACGAGGTGTTAATATTTTGAATGACAGGTTAATTTGATGCATTCCAAAGACTGGGTAATTCGAGGTGTTAACATTATTACTGACAGGCTAATTTGATGTATTCCAGAGACTGGCTAATACGAGGTGTTAATATTTTGAAAGACAGGCTAATTTGATGCATTCCAAACACTGACTAATACGAGGTATTAATATTTTGAATGACAGGCTAATTTGACTCATTCCAAAAACTGGCTAATACGAGGTGTTAATATTTATTTATTAATGGTTGGCTAATTTGATACATTCAAAAGACTAATACAAGGCGTTAGTATTTTGAATTACAGGCTAATTTGGTGCATTGCAAAGACTGGTTAATACCAGACGTTAATGTTTTGAATGACAGGCTAATTTGATGCATTCCAAAGACTGACTAATACGAGGTGTTAATATTTTGAATGACAGGTTAATTTGATGCATTCCAAAAACTGACTAATACGTGGTGTAAATAGTTTGAATGAGAGACTAATTTGATGAATTCAAAAAACTGGCTAATACGAGGTTTAAATATTTTGAATCACAGGCTAATTTGATGCATTCCAAAAACTGACTAATATGAGGTGTAAACAGTTTGAATGATAGACTAATTTGATGCATTCCGAAAACTGACTAAAACGCGCCGTGTATGAATTCAGTATGATGCTTGTCATATTTCAGTCACTTATTTGATTTTAGGTAAGTTCTGTGATATTAAACCCAACACCGAACATCCAAAAATTACGGGACATCCTAATAATTAATCCAAAACGATATAAAACACCGTTTAATCAAACACAAAGACAATGACTAAAAATTCCAATACACTTGCTTCCTGCAATTAGTTGTCAAAAATCAAAACAATGTTATTTGTTTTAATCGAACATAACTAGGCCTACTTGATCTACAGAAGGACATTTTTATTTTTATATTCCGTGATATGGGCTATGTGAATTTTACACGAGCTATTATTTATGAAACATTAGTTTTATACATGGTGTAAGATTATCTGGTAGATGGCAGCACGCTATGGGTCGCGCGATGTTATCGAACTGCTAGATGTTGTAGACCAGCGTTTAGCGCTACAGCTCATTACATAGGGCCTATTTGTGTCTGTAATTTTGTGTGACGAGAGGCAGTTAGCATGTTATAATTACGGGCGATCATGTATATCGGTAAAGCGATAGTGCCCGCTACTAATCAAGCCTTCAGCCGAGGTTTCCAATTCCCATCAAATATATGTACAGCCCTCTACAGGATAGGGAGGCCGTCGAGACACCTATATTCCCTTGGGATATTCCTAGAATATGAGCAGCAAACTTGTTAACTTAGAATAAGTCAAAGAAGGGCTTGAACTGAACTTCTCTCCATGCTGAGCAGCTTATAGCGCACAGAACATTTAAGTCGTCGCCTATAGGAGGAAAATGAAACATGCTTGTTCTGAACATTATTAGCGCCTGAATTAATTTCACTGAGTGAAGAGTAATTGAGATTCAACTGTTTTCAATACCAATGAAATATTGGGCGCAAAATATTTCTTGATACAGCAGAGCCCTTTATTAACAACCAGATTAATTAAAATGACTCTAGACGAGGGACCGGAAAAAAATATTATCGTGATCACTAGCAATAGTCATGTTGCAGGGGATACGTAGTAAACTGTCTTTCTTTGTTTCATCCCGTCTCTTCCGTCCAACTCCACTACAACTAGCATTGCCAACCGTCCCGTTTTTTTCCGGGACAGTCCTGATTTCGACCATTGCGTCCCGCGTCCCGAAATAATTTGCTCATGTATGAAAATGTCCCGATTTCATGGCATAATAGACATTTACAGCTGATTTTCAGTCCTGTCAGATTGTTGAATTTAGTCTGGATTGAAAGAAAATTCCGCACAGTCTCATACAGACATGCTTACGAAATGGAGAAATGACTCTAGTACGCATGTTCAAGGCAGAAATTTAATTCTCGTTGATGTGTTAACAGAGTGACGGGTGCAATAATCATAATACACAAGTTAGGGCAGGTTTGATCACAGGATACTTACTGAATCATCTATTCTCTGTGCTCATCTTATGCACTTCATGCACTTTGACTTTAGTTTGGCGCCATTCCGTATTATGTCCACTTCGTTCCACTTGATGCATCATTAATTGGTTTCGGTGGAAAAGTGGAAAAAAAAATATACGACCACTTCTACGATAGATATAGATATAGATTAGATTAGATATAAGCGAGGACAACAACAAAGACTTGTAAAATATTGCATCCCCTCACGTGTGATAAGATCTAACAGCTCTGGTGATTAATCACGTAAACGTCTCTGTATTTTCCGAAAAGAGTGGCTGGAATCTTTTGTGTATTATATTATATTATATTATATTATATTATATTATATTATATTATATTATATTATATTATATTATAGGCCTATGATATTATATTATATGATATGATATTATATTATATAATAATAATAATAATAATAATAATAATAATAACAATAACAATAATAGTAATAATAATAATAATGATTTATTTAACCTGGCAGAGTTAAGGCCATACGGCCTTCTCTGACACTCAACCAGGAGTAAAACTGCGTTACAAAAAAAAAAAAACACTACAAATTTACAAAGTACACTACAATTTTACACACAAAACTGAATAAGATAATAATAATAAAATGTAAACAACAAGTAAGTAGAAATCAGACATAATATATAACATACAGAAAGAAAGAAAAAAGCATAATAAAATGTGAACAGCAGGTCAGAATAAATGAGACATACAAAGTATAAAAAATAAGACAATTATTGGTGATGATGATAATAATAATGATAATAATAATAATAATGATAAAAATAAGAATAATAATAATAATAATAATAATACTAATAGTAGTAATAAAATAGTACAGTACAAACCATACAACGAATACAATATTTTTAAGTACACACAATAAGGAAAATTATGATTATATATAGCTCAACTTATCACATTATGGATATACCATTATCGGAAAATATGAGAACAAAAATATAAAATAAGTTAAATATCACTAGAACATAAAAAAGTGGATATGTGGAAACATGCAATACAACACTTGTCATAATAGTAAGTTATATTATATTATATTATATTATATTATATTATATTATATTATATTATATTATATTATATTATATTATATTATATTATATTATATTATATTATATATGATATTTAGGCCAACTACTCAAAATTTCAGAACAGAGTATTGTTGAAAATAGGCTACATAATTAAATGTCCTTCCATAGCACTCGATACGTATTGTTTATAGCTGCCAATTCAATGGTTTAATTCCCGCAAAGGAAATAAGTTTCTCTTCATGTCCACAGAAACGATGTGTTGGTTGCTTGTCTAAGTAAGGCTTCGTTTACTAAAGTAGCACCATTATGTCATGCTGACAACATTACCAGGGAGTGGAACTTCTAGTGAAGATCTAATGTGAAAAATGCCAATCCTTGAATTTGACAGTGTACGCTAACTAGAAATGTAACTTTTGCTAACTTTTATTTTGAAAGATTTAGGACGAACAAAAAAATGTACAAATTAAAGCATCGCTAGAGTACTCATACATCTGTGACAAATTGAAAATATAGTTTTAATGGAATGTTTCAGAAACCTAAGGGACCAAGTTTTCCTCATTCTTCTCTGCCTCTTACGGCAATATAGACGGCACTTTAGACAATACTACTTCCGTTCCAATTAACTTTAAGCATTAGACTGATAAAAATAAACAAAATTGCTGGAAGTTTCAAATGTCTTTATACTTTAAACACTGAAATTAATTTTAGGTTGAAAAAGGAAGAGTCTAAGTACTCGTATCACAATGGCCCCTTCCTGTTGGTGGATCAGTTTCGTCCCTTGTTGCGGTGAGATAATAGCCATTGTTTCCGCTCGTTGCTATCGACGCAGCATTCGACTTGGATATTAATGTTTAATTTTGGCCACTGCGTTATTGTACAGAGAGAACATTGAAAAGAATGGAATTAAAAAAGATAGAGAAAGACAGGCTCCTTTGGTTGTTAACTTAGTAATTAAACATATTACATTTCCTTTTTTTGCAAATGTCCAGACAATAAAATTGTCTAAGAAAACAAAGATACATTACAGTCAGCCAGTACAGTTAACAAAAAATACTAATTCCATGTATAAATATAAGAAATAACTAATACAGAATGCTTTACTCTCGGTTTATACAGAATGTTTCATAATATGTCGGACCTATTTCGCCAATGGATAGAAGACACAAAAACAATGAAAAAATTTCATATACTGTGTATTCTGTCTTAGATGTCCTTATTGCCGAGTTAAAGCCAACTGAACTGCACTGTAGTATCTTTGGACCTAATTACTTTTTATACTATGGCTGACCTACGCGTTCTCCAGACTTAAATCCAATGGACCGTTATTTGTGAGGCCACTTATAACAACTGTTTATACATAATCCATTCCAACATTGAAATACTTTGTTAGCATATCCGAGACGGCTGTAAACTTACAAAAAAAAACCAGTCTACGACACGACTGCGGCTTGCATTCAGTCTGAAAGCGGCCATTTTGAGCACTTTCTGTAAGGATAAGCATCTCCATGTTACTGATGTATAAACATGAATGTAATTTTATAAATTGTTTCCATTGTTTTTGTGACTTTTGTCCACCGATAAAGTGGGTCACATACGTTACGAATCAACCTGTACATGTCGCAAGTAGATAGTACAGAAGCCGCAACGTGGCAGTCTAGCTCTTCCCCGACATGCTCGTATTATAGTCTAAGGCGTAGGAAGCCCCTTAAGAGCCCAAACTGACGAGCCGGCTACTGGCCTTACGACCACATATCGAAGGAGAGACGGACGATCATTAAACTAGAACGGAGGTATTGTGTGGTTAGCTCGATGTTCCCCCAGCCGTTATAGCTGGTATTCGTAATTCGAATTTTGCTACCTATCATAGTTCCCCAGTGCATCAGGATGCTAGGTCTGTCAAAATATTGTCGCTTTAAATATAATCACATTTAAATACTTACTTTAATTTATTTGTAACTTCTGTACGTTCCTTGTTTTCTTTATTTTATACTGTATTTATTGACTCTTTATATAGTAAAATACTTGAATGAATGTATGTTTACTCATTCATTACATCTGTGTTTTTTAATTTTAGCACAATATTTTATTGTTGACTTGTTAACATTATTGCTTACTTGAGTGATTGTTTACTTACACAACTCATTATGATAATTTATTAATTGATTATTTATATGTTTAAATTTTTACTACGCTTAATAGTACTTTATATGATTTCTTATTTACTGAATAACTTATATCTTCTTACATATTAGTATTATTTGTGTCGGATATATGAAATGACAGTAAAATAATATCTGGGTGAAACAAGATTTCATGCATGAATCAGAACAATGTCCCGAACCGAAGGCTAGAAACCATAAACTAACTAACCTATAAGTCGAGAGAGTATTACGGAAGAATATGACAAAAGCAGAGAAAAATAAAAGCCTCTGTCTTCTTTCTATGTACTATAATGCAGTTCAAGATTCATTGCATTAAGAACGTCATTGCAACCCACTTTCCCCTATTAATATACACTGCAGCGCCAAGAGTCTGATATGCAAAAAAATGAAAGTCCTTTTCTCTGCCATTTATACTTCGTAAATTGTAGTTGATGATTTATAGCATGAGGAGTATCATTGCAACCCACTTTCCCCTATTTCTGAGGCACAAATCGCGAGATGCAGCCAGTCAGTTCGTCGCGGCCGCATGACCCCGCTTAACCTAGCCATAAACTTCCATTCCACCACAAGCAACTTGTTTTCGGCTGCCAGGAATAAGTAAAGTACTTAAAAAAGTTTTTCTTCTCACACAAAAGCTTGTTTCTGACAAGAAGAAAAGTGAGCGTCTTCGCCCTACTCTGGTTTAACGGTTTGTGACAATTCGAATTATTTTGCTTCAGTTATTACGTATTGCAAAACCACCACAATTGTTTCTAACGAGATAAATCTTTTAAATATGAGGACGGATACCAAAAGGATTTCGTGGTTATTCCATCCAACATGGTTAATTAAATATGAAGACATTATCCAGTCTATTCTATATGTTTTAAATTCTTAAATGCCACGATTAATTTGAATTCAATAACTAAAGTATTTAAAAAATTTAATTTTAACTTTTCGCACGTCTTATATAACATGATGCAAACATAATACAGATAAGTAAGTTAAAAGAATATCCGAAGAAATGAGTTTAATATTGAAGTACAAACATTCAAAAGAGGGTAATTAATCGTCGATCTGCAATTTAATATTAGTATTTATTTATTTATTTATTTATTTATTTATTTATTTAACCTGGTAGAGAGAAGGCCGTCAGGCCTTCTCTGCCCCTCTACCAGGAGATTCCAACTATAATATGAAGAATAAAATTACAATAAGTATTAAATTTACAATTACAATTACAAATAAAATTACAATTAGTATTAAATTTACAATTACAATTACAATAAAAATCAAAGTACGAAAAGATTACCTGACTAATTAAAGCTAGATAATTTATCATAGAAAAACAAAGAATATTTTATATTTACTGAATTACAAATTAAACCTAGAATAACAAAATTGTATAGTGATGAAATTACTGGATATTGAAATATTCTGTTATAGATTAAGCAAATTACTTACAAGAAATCAATTACTGATCAAGTGCCTAGCAAGTTCGCGTTTGAATTCAATTTTATTTCGACAGTCCCTGATGCTAGCAGGTAGCGAATTCCAGAGTCTTGGCAGGACTATTGTCAAAGAGGATGAGTATGAGGAGGTGCGATGGGATGGTATTGTTAATATTGTTTCATGACGAGAGCGTGTGTTCAGGTTATAATGGGAAGAAAGGTAAGTGAAGCGAGACGACAGGTACGAAGAAATAGAAGAGTTCAAGATAGCAATAGCAATGGTGAGAGGAATTTTGTGTGATAAACAAGTATTAAGAGACATTAAAATTTATATTTATAAATAAATTGGGAGAAATTTAATAATTTACCTATTTATACCTAAAGTAGAAAAGTGTAATACGAATGCAATATTAAGATCAAAATTGCAGGAAAGGATTTTTAAGAAGGTCCTCATGATACTGTAAATTAGAAAGAATTAGAAATGATACGATAAGAGAAAATATTCATTTTAAAAATACAATTTTATTATATCATACAGCTTTTGGAAAACTGAACAAGTACAATGGTTTGGACATGTGAAAAAATGGATGCAAATGGATACCCAAAGAAAAGTTTAGACTCCATTCCAACTGGGAAGAAATGAAGAGGAAGACTTGAGAAAGCACGGAAGGAAGGTTTCATTGTTATGATGAAAGCGGGAGGATTACAGGATGCTGGCAGAAAAGATATAACTGAATACAGGAGGAAAATTTCAAACGAATAAGAATTGAGCACAGAAATTATATATTTTTATTTAAAATCTTTATAATAATATAATTTATTAATATAAAATCCAAAATCACACGATTAGTATTTTATAAAGTAATGGCAGTGCCTATGCCCATCTACTCGTATAAGGCGATTGAATCGAAATAATAAAAATCATGTTGCAAAAATAAAGTTCTTACGTTCTTTGGTTGAATGTATAGTCTATTCTTAGGTCAAATTTCGCTTTATGTACAAATAATACCTGCTATGAATTAATTAATGCGTTTAATTTCTTCCCGAGTGTCATTTATATTTGTTACTGTTACTCCAAGATATTTGAATTTTTCCACCTCTTCAAAGGATAAATTTCCAATTTTTATATTTCCATTTCGTACAATATTCTGCTCACGAGATATAAGCATATACTTTGTCTTGTCGAAATTTACTTCCAAATTAACAGTGATTTTATTTTTTTAGTATACCTAGCGAAACGTTTTATAACTGAGTCATCAACATTATGAAGGACGAAATCAGAATAACAAAAGCTAATCGTGGTATTGAAAACTTATTTCCAAAGAGTATATGTTTACGATATTTTGAGCATTGTATGGTATTGCATAGCGTTGTATTCCACATAATAAATGTAGTAGTTCTACTCTAGTTGCTTCCAATGGTATAAAAAGCATACAGAAGAATCATCGGAGCATTCGGACCATATTCCTGATTAGGAAAGAATAAAAAGCAAGAGAGCGTCAAAGTACAGTCAATGATGACGGTATGACGGCAGCTTGAACACCTGCAAAATATCTATCATCTCAAAAATCTGGATAAATGAAAAATAAAATTAGTCTCTTTCACATTGTTGACTTTATGGTATTGTAACTTTTATTAATTCTACAATAATAATGTTACTTTTATTTACGACAATAATGGCTTTCTATTTCTGAATTTAAACACTCCCGTCAACAATGGGTATTTCACTCCACACAGCAACAATATTCGTTATTGCACTCCACAGACGACAATGACAATTCACTTGGATTATTGAGAACAACAATGTACTCCTAATCTCAACTAATGTTCACTAATCACTTTTTACGAAACAAAACTGTCAGTTCTCAGTTCACAGTTCGTTTGCCTTAGCTAGTTCTTCTAGCTCATTCACTCAAGTTCACAGTATAACGAACCCAAGACTTACAGAGACAGTCCACTGAACTTCGAAATCAAAACTTTCAAATAAAGTTCACTGCACTCGAACTCAAGACTTCCGGGCGCGTTGCTTCCGCCTGGACGCTCAATGCTGCTTCACAAACTCACTCAAGTCGAACCCCGGTCTCGAAGGCTGGCTTCCTTGCTCGCTCACAGCTGCTTCACAAAAACTGAGTGACTGACTATTCTAAACTGAACTGGCTCTTCTATTTATTACTAAATCACACATTCTCGACGTTTCGATTTTCGCGAACAATCGGTTGGCGTGGCTTTCCAGAAAACACTGGCTTCTTCCTCACCCTTCACCTCGCGCCACGCCCCAGTGCCCATCGACGCTGGCCTTCCTCTCTCCCCGCGCACAGCTGCTAGCGTCTCGCAGCTTTCTCTCTTCTCTCCTCGCGCCTGCCTTCTCGCTCCCTCTCCCTTCTGCCGGACGCGTGCTCGACTCCCGAGGCAGCGAGAACTTTCCAGCGCGGTTGCCACATGACATGAACATTTACACGGCGACCGAAGGCGAATGTCAATATAAGAAACAGTTAAACAAAATCCTTACTTTACATTTTATATTAATGTAGGCTGAATATAGACGTTGAGAATGTGGTTAGGATAGGAAGAGTTCGTCTGTGAATTTCATCTTGAATTCTCTAATATTAGAAATAGGATCACTTTATCTATATATAAACTAATAGACGGGACCACCTATTGACTTTCTTTATATAATGTCCTTGAAATTCAGTCTTGAAAATGTGATGTTTGATCTTCATTGGAAACATGACAATCACCAGCTCACCTGCAACAACATAAGATTTATTTCAATTTATTTATATTCAAGTGTTAAGAGTAGTGTACGAAAGATTCAACTTGGAACGTAAGAGTGGGAAAATTGGGTAAAATAGTAGCAAAGAAAAAGTTATCATTAGTGACACGACAATTTCCTTATAAATAATTGAGAAGAGGATGAAATTAAAAAGTAATGAATAACAGTGAAAATAGTAGTTCGTACGTAGTCAATTTCTATTACAGTTTTCATTTCAATTTGCCCTGACTTTTAACCCAGGTCGTCTGTATGAAGCCCCAACGCTGTCTCCAATAGGCTGACGTGCACTTAGAAACGACCACGAGACATGATACAGAAAAGGGGAATGCAGTAAATTTAATAAATGTAGAACCTTGTTCGAGCATGTGATATCTTTTCTTATAAACCCGCGTGGAATTTTATCCTCTCAAAACTTTCCTTTGAGGTAGTTTGTGTTATTAAATGTTTAGTAGCCGTAGTTGAGAAGCATGTCTCTGTAATTTTGAAGATAGATTCTATTTTTATTTTCAAACTTTTCGAACGAGGACGTTAAAAGTGTTGCGTGTGTCCCTGTCTCATCGACTACTTCCTCCAGGTCTTTCTTTAGAGAATACCAGGAAAACATTGACCAAGTTCCCAAACTTTGTGTTCTATAGAAAGAAGTTGGGGCAAAGTTTTGTGAAGTCTTTGTCTGAGTGGAAGAGTGTGTATGCATGTCAAATATATCAACACACGAGCAAGATGGAGAGACTAGAGGAAACAGTATGTAGCAGCCTCAGCGATATGACTGTGTACGACGAGAATCACTTATAAAAATAAAGGTAATGGGATGAGTTGCAGAGATACGTAAAGAGAGCCTCTGTTAACAGATGTTACTTTATATTAACGACAATATTAAATAAAATAAAGAACGGAAAGAGAAGGAATATGGGACTACAATGAAGGGAAAAAGAAATAAATGTAGAAATTAATACAATAAAGAAATATACGAAAGGAGTAAGAACTGTGAAACTGAAGAAATACGAAGAAATGAAGTACAGAAAGACTGCATGAAACAGAAAAAGAAGTAATTGTGAGAATTAGTGAGCAAATGAAACTATCAAAGAAATTAGGGCAGCTGTAAAAGTATATGAGCGTAAAAATAAATAAGGAAAAGAACAAAAAAGGAAATAACAGAAAGAAAGATAGAGAAACAGCTAACAAGAAACAAACATAGGAGAATAGCAAGGAGGAAAGGAGTTATTATTGAAAAAGAGAGACAGTAACAAGAAGAAATAAGCAAATATATAGGTATAGATGAGGAGGCGAGACCTGACATACGCGCTGTGCGAAAGGTTAAAGAATGAGCTATAAGAAAGAGAGTTTATTACATGATGGTTAATATTATACGAATCTACTGACGCGGATGTTCATCTCAGACTAAAACCTGTATTCCCCCTCCATACCCATTAATGATAAGGTCATAGAACAGGTCTTGCCTCCTCTACTGTACATGAAGAAAGGGATAAATATTGACCGGAAGAAAAAAATGATAATATAAGAAGAACATCGGAGGAACAAAGACAATAACAAATGAAATAAGCAGAAAGAATACTGAATGATAAAGTGAGAAATTAATGTAGGAAAAAGATAGGTATGAAAGAAAGAAAGAAAGAAAGAAAGAAAGAAAGAAAGAAAGAAAGAAAGAAAGAAAGAAAAAAAGAAAGAAAGAAAGAAAAAAAGATAGAAAGAAAGAAAGAAAGAAAGAAAGAAAGAAAGAAAGACATGATGCCAGAGACGACAGAGAGAATTTAAAGAGAGGAAGTATAGCGGTATAATAAGAAAGTGACAAAAACAAATTGGAAGAATGGGGGGTAATTAAATTAATAATTATTATATCTACAGAGAAAGAAAATTACGGGAAGTTGAAGTATCGATGAATTAGAGAAAAGTTTGGAATAAAGAAGGAACAAATAAAGAAAAAACTACAGGGTACAAAAACTGAATAAAGTGAAAATAAACAAAAAAAGAACAAAATAAGGAAGCAAAAAGAAATAATTACGGAAACATATAAAATGAAGAAAAAGTCAAAATTTACAAAAAAAAAACTGAACAGAAATGAAAAGAAGATGTGGATTACGTGGAATGTTATAGCTTTACACCAAGTTGTTATTCTCATAAAATAGGCGTATTGTACAGTAATGTTGAGGAAAATTGTGAATTTCTCTGCAAGCTGCACAAATAATTGTACACGTAACCTGTATGTTACCAATGAAACAACAATGCCTGTTTATTCGGATAATTAGTAAATATTGATTTTAACTTCAGAATGTTACCTCAATAACACTAAAATAACAATAAAAACACGCGTATAGAGTGGATACATACGCGCATCATTCTCCTTTCGAACATATCCCAAAAATTCGCTGGAGAAGCCTAGCTACACAGTATTTGTAAGCGTTTAATTTTGAATTTCGTAAGTTGGCTTTATTAATTTACCTATAAGCTACCTTATGGTAACAGAAATCCCGTAGGCAGAGAGTGAATGAAGATTTGAGGATGACTGTATGTAATATTTACACAAAAATACGGTAATGGAATTCGGATAGATAAATAAATAAATAAATAAATAAATAAATAAATAAATAAATAAATAAATAAATAAATAAATAAATAAATAAATAAATACAATTTGCTGCAAGATTTAAATGTTTGTAATAAAGTGAATGAAATATAATAAGAATGATAATAAGTCCTCCAATAATAATAATAATAATAATAATAATAATAATAATAATAATAACAATAATAATAACACATTAAAAGGAATACACTATTAAGAACTGATTTTGAGCTAAAGACAAAAATTAAGTGGTTACTGTACATACAGCACATAAGGATATTGCATAAATGTTATTTCATCCATTTGTGAATAATGCCGCACTTCTATTAACTTTCTATAGTTACTAATTTATTGGGCATAAGTATTTTTCGTCTCCGTGGCAAGGAACAACGAAATTGCATTATTTTTTAAATTTATTTCAACACTCCCAATCAATAATTATTATAAAAAGTCCCTGTCAAGTAGGTTACGTATATAAGCTGACTCCTCTTGTGTATAATTATACAGAGCGTCCAAAAATTAAGTATTGATTTTGTGAAAATAGTGCGTTTAGGGATAATATATGTATGACAGTGAATTATAGATACGTTGTGTGTGTATATTGTATATTTGCAGCCGAATGTTAAATGTTATGTTTTATTTAACGACGCTCGCAACTGCAGAGGTTATATCAGCGTCGCCGGATGTGCCGGAATTTTGTCCCGCAGGAGTTCTTTTACATGCCAGTAAATCTACTGACATGAGCCTGTCACATTTAAGCACACTTAAATGCCATCGACCTGGCCCGGGATCGAACCCGCAACCTTGGGCATAGAAGGCCAGCGCTATACCAACTTGCCAACCAGGGCGACCTTTGCAGCCGAAAATCTACTTTTATAAATTAATAAATATATGCTATACAGTAAAAATAAACTATAATTAAACAATTTAATCAACAATATATACAAAAACAATAAATTAATTTCAACACAAGAAATAAAATAAATAAACAAAAATAACTTATATAATACTTCAGATCATACCGAATTGCATTGGTTTTGTGACAACAGTTAAAAATGTATGCTGGCGTTACAAGTAGCTGAATCTACATGATCTTCAGCCTACCAGAGAAAGTTTCTATTGTGATGTGAAGACTGGCGGGGTCGTAGTATGGTGACATCCTGACGAAATATCATCGTCTATTCCATGAAGTTGTACCTGCCGACAAAACAATTAACATGTTGGTGAACAAGTTTAAGCGTACTGGGGCAGTCGCAACGGAACCGGCACAATGAACGTCCATCGTCCTCCGACGACACATTGAAGCCATAGACAAATAAATAGAAGCCATAGACAAATAAATAGAAGCCATCAGGTTATCCATCGGGCATAGTCCAAAATCAGTGCGGCGTTTGCTACGGAAATTGAAGAGTCCGCGCTCGACGGTGTAAAGAAGTTGCTTTTCACGCTGAAGAAGAAGCCGTACCTCCTGCATGACGAGGACTTTGCACAGCGTGTGACTTACTTCTTTGTGTGGGGATTTATCAAATGAGGTGTGTTCACCCGACCCATTATTGCATTTGTGCAGGTCCGAAACCGTATTACACAAGTTGCTGTCGCCATAACACCGACATTGCTCCAGAAGGTTTTTCGCGCCACTATCAGCAAATGGAAGGTATATCGCGACGTGAAAGTTGTACATGTTGAAAGTAATGTGTAACGAAAGTAATGTGTATACCATTACAAACACTGTAAGTACAATCACTATTTCAATAAAATCAATGCTTAATTTTTAGATACCTCGTTGGCCTATAGGAAAAGAATCGTTGACATTGTTCAGTTTGTCGAATACGATGCATTTCCATGAAGTCAGTGTAATTTCCTTATCACAAAATCCTTTTACTTTACTATTAATCTGGGGAGAATATGAATGTTACACGTCAGTATTCTCAGAAACCTTGGCTTTATCATCCAGAAGCACGACTCCTTCGTCACTGGCATTCGAGCTTAAGACCGCAGTCAACTGAGTTACCAAAGCAGCGGAAATAGAGTTACAAAGCATTATTCCTAAACAATGGGCCTCAACTCTTATTTGAGTCTTTGTCAACGTTAGGTCACCTTTGGTTCACATGTTAACGAAGGTCTAAAAACGGGTTTTCTTATAATATTTTTGTCACGATCAGGTTTCATCCACTCTAACTCTTGCACCGACTCTGTCTAAAGTTCTTTCAATTCAGACCCCAACTCCATTAATCTGAATCTATATGTTATCTGATTAAAATATGAAGAGAATATGAGTTTCCCGCCCGCACGCGGTCACTTAGGCAAACTACGAAGTTGGCCAAGGCTATGGTAGGTAGTGCGGGAACGCGTCATCAGTCTGAGCTAAACAACTACTGAAACCGCAAGTTTACAGGAGTGTGATAAGAAAGATATGAGTAACAACACTATGTAACATGATTTTTGTTTCTAGATAATGAGTGACACTTTCTAATTGATCATGTTCAAAAGGTATAGAAGGTATGTATTATTCATATCAAATTTTGGTTTTGTGACTAGGACAAAGTTTTTTTTAATTTGCCTAATTTGACTGTAAGATAGGCGATTGAAGTCAGAAAAATAATATGTGAATCAAAATTAGAACGTATTTGCACTCAACTTATACAAAAACCAATAAAATATATTAGAAATAAATGGTTTTCCGAGATTTACGTTTATACACAACATTACTTTCACAAATTAACCCCCAAATGTAGTCTCTTATAATGCTCTCATTGTACTGTCCTTTGTAGTGGCGTTCAAAGTCCTGTTGGAAATATTCACCATGCTCCTACAAATATGCACCCACATTCCCCTTCGTTGACCAAGGTGAGCAGTCAGGATATGAACTTTGAGGGACATACCGCAGCCCATTATGCAGTACTTCTTCATGAGAGTCTCAACTAACTGCAAATAGTTTGCGTCCTTATGATTTTCCAGGAAATTCCGAACCGTTGCAACAAAATTATTCCAAGCTGCTTTCTCCTTCCTAGGGAGCATGTTTGGAAATTCCTTGCTTTCCACAATCTTCTTATTTTGTGGTCCGACAAAGATACTGGCTGCGATCTTTGTCTCAGATAGCTGAGGAAATAAACTGGTAAGGTACTTGAAAGCTGCCGATTCCTTATTAAAAGCTTTAACGAATTGTTTTATAAGTCCCAATTTGATATGTAATGGTGGCATTAGCACCTTCTGAGGTACCACCACTGGTATTCACTTGACATTATTCCCCCCACAGTGAACTGGCCACAAACATACAGCGCATTCCGAATCTCACCGGACCAGTGACATCAATGACGTCACGCTGCAGCGAAATAGGAACAAAACTGCTAGAAGGTTCCATGGCTATCATGGTGGCTGTAAAAGTTGTTCTATGTGCTATGCTAGAGAGAGTTTGCCAGATTTCCATACTGTCATCTCGCTCGAAGGAAACAGAGCAAAAACAGTTTATTTCTTGAATCAGTACTAATAACTGGTCCATTGACATGATCCTTCATAAGCCATTTACATTTTTTTACGTTGTGCACATTACAAACAATACCGCAGAACATACCGCCATGACACAACAGTGCACGATGTCATTCGTCTGCTAATTCCTGCTCTATACAAGAACCAATCAGATTCACTGATGACGGCTGATGGATAATGCCACACTATCTCTGCAAGCTGATGGAACCGGTGTGACACCGGTGGAGTCATCATTGAAATTTGGAACACCGTGATGCCACTAGATTGCTCAGCGCTGAAATTTGGAACATGCTCATCGCCAAAAGCATATGCCGGATGCTTACATCCTCTAAATGCCCTCTCTTAAATATAATTATATGAGTAGTTTGTATTAATGAACAAGCATGTATATTAGTTCTAATACACTCAGCACTGGTTCTATCTCTAAAGTAATAAACACAGAATATATAAGAAATTGAATTAAAAATTGGTATAAACATATCTAAAAATGAATGTCTCCTCATAAAACCAAAGTTTGTGGGAAATAATTAACATTGTCTACATTTTTCAGACATAATCTATTAGAAAATAATACTTAAAACTCAGAAAGAAACAAAAGGTTAAAATTTGTTACATATTGTAATAGGTCAAAGAATTCTATGCCACAATGAGTATTTATTAATTATCATTTGTACTTGTGTGTTGATCGCGTTCCAAGTCGTGCTGCGATTCTTAAATTAGTTTAAAAATTTCGGGAAACGGAGAGTGTTCCAGATAATAAGCGAAGACGATAACGCACAGCGCACACGGAAGAACTTTTCGATGACATTGGGCATCGCATAGAAATTTCCCCCAGATAATTTCATTAGTCCCTGACATAAATATTTGGAATATGAAGTATATCATTTCCAACATCTCCTTGCGTGACACGGGTGAGTACATGTATTTTTAATTATTCTTTCTTGTAATATTATTAGCCAATGTCTCCAGTATTGAAGTTGTAGTTTGGTAAAACGCGCACTCGTGTTGCCGTACGGCCGTGAGTACAGGCTGCGCGGCCCATGCATCCCCATGCTTAGCTCGGGAAACTCATAATTTCCAACCAGTATATCTATTAATGAATAAAAATCTTCAGTAAGAATAAAAATAGTACTTTGAAAGAAGCAACTGAATTTTACTTCAAATCTGCTCTACAGAAACGGACCTTCAGCCTATAACATGTTCCCATATTATGCTTCTAAAGGTATCTCGGTCTTATTTTAATTTTAATTGGGTTATTTTGCGACGTTTTATCAACTGCAATGGTCAGCTAGCGTCCGAGGAATTAAATATGATTATGCCAGGAAATGAATCCGAAGTTCAGCGTCTAAAGTTACACAGAATTTGCTCTTAATGATTTGAGGGAAAACCTCGGAGAAAATCTCTACCAGGCAACATGTTCCAAGCAGGATTTGAACTCAGACCGGCTCTTTCATGATCAGATATGCTAACCGTTGCTCTACAGCGGTGGGCTATTTTAATTTAGGAAGATTAAGCTACTGAACTTTCTCATATATCAGGTACCAAATAAATAAGCTGTTACTCTCTTCCTCTCATGACGCTATGGCTTATATGATACACAATAATTATTCTTGGAAGTCTGAGTTACACAGAATCTAGAATTGATCTCAGATAGAAAGAACATTTCTTTGTACTTCGTTTTCTATTATTAATTGAAGGCTCTTATTACACGACAGTTAAACGTAGGAGGAGATAGACTTGGTGTAGAGTATCGACTATCGATTACTTATTATGCACAGCGTCCCAGGAGAGGAAAGCTTCTTGAAAAAGGGGAGGAAATTATATTACTCATTAAGCTGTCCATGCCTCTCCCCGCTCCTACCCCCTGTGACTTCTTTGTGAGAGTTGTAAAACTCCTTCATTAGAAATTGGCTTTACGAATAATTGGTATAAATTTTTCTTTTACTTCTTTTATTTACGTTCCTCAATAATTGCTTTTGAACTGAAAAAGTGATATCACCGTCCATTGTTTCTGAAGAAAGGATAGATTGGTACTTAAATAGTATCGTTTCATTATAAAAAACCTCCTTCAAGGCTAATTATGTAGAGAAGAATTTCTAAGAAAAAATAAATGAAAGTTTGTGTGTTTATGGCCTGGTACAGTGTAAGAGAAGGACCTGTGGAATTTTATTTTTTTGAAGAAGGAGGGGCCAAAGTCTTGCACTATACCTTGAGGCTTATTGTAATTACCACTCTTGTTCTATAAATAATTTTAATGCCGAACGGCTGCGCTCTTGTACGAGTATGTATACAGCACGCTGCATCGTGAACTTAACTTGAGCTAGGGTAATGACAATGACAGTCGAATTAATGATGGCGAAATGAGTCTGAGGCCCATGCCGAAAGTTATCCAGAACTTCTGCTACAATTGACTGAGGAAAAACCTCGGAAAATACTCAACTAGATAATTTGTCCCAAACTTGAACCCGGACCCGATCGTGGGTAAATTTCAAAATACGGATTCCACCCTTTCCCTCTACCCCAACTTACCTACCTTGCAACAAGCTACTTCCTCTGCAGACTCCTCCCTCTCTCGCGTTCTCACGCCTCATCTCGCTCCACACGAGACACGCGCCACCTCGGAACATTGCGGAGAGATTTCAATATCATGGTGGGCACTGACGATCTCACGTGTTGCACATGAAGCGGGGTGTCGGGGCTGCAAGCCTTGATGATGATCCGACGTGTAGCACATGATGAACATAGCGGGGTGTCGGGGCTGCAAGGTTCAAATTATTATTATTATTATTATTATTATTATTATTATTATTATTATTATTATTATTATTATTATATTATTATAGTTGTTGTTGTTGTTTAACCTAGTGTCTCGTGCGATATAAATGACTAGTGATGTTAGCCAGTTAGCAATTACGTATTGAAGAATTTCCAGGCAATACAAAATATATTCATGAGGGCGGTCAATTTCAAAACACATACACTCTTTGACTCTACACTACGAACGCACCCACACAGGAAACAAGAGGCGCCAAGACCAACAACGATCAGTTCCGAAGATGACCGAAAATAGGTCGAAACATGTTAACAAGGTACGTTAAAAATTTAACACAGGAAAGTTCTTATCATATATATTCCGAAATCAGAAAGTAGTTTATTTAAAATATTAGTTTTGGGGATTCATGAAAAGATATAATCTTTTTTCTGAATTTCCTTATTTTTGGTTTGCAAGACCAATATTTTTGTTAAATTATTAAAACTAATGACCATTCATTCAAGAGCAATAACAAAAGTAACCGAGTATAACATCAAAGTTTTTCAAGAAACAATACTGCCTTTTTTTAAATACATTTATGAGGCTGACAATGACTTGTTGAAACTTTGTTCAATATTGCCCCTTAAAGAGCACAAAATGTACTTCCATAATCACAGTTTAAAATATTTTCAAACTGAGCCTTTGGTACATTTTAAAGTCGGCATAAAATTAGTCCGATTTTTTATACTGTATCATATTAGCCCTACTCGACTCTACATCAGGTTAAATCGATGTAGATTAATCCAAACTACAATATCCTGAAGTATTTTATATTTCTCCTGAGACACTTTGTATATTTATATCTTTTTTCGCCCAGTTCTGCAAATAATTTTACTTGACAAAAAGGTTCCATTTCAGCATCATTCAAATATATTCGTTTTACACAGAAAATCTAGTTTTCCACAAGTAAAGAAAAGCTCGTAGTTACTGCTATGCAATTACAGAATTTATTCTATTTTATCCTCCATTTCACGTACTTTATTGTTATAGATATTGTTAATATTCTGAAATTAATATATTTTCTCCGTGTCTCTTTTGCAATAGTTACGATCGACTTTGGACAATGGCCTCCACTGTTGGCTCATGGACGAGATCTACGATCTGTGATAATATGATAGAATTCGATTGAATGTACTCAGTCTGAGAACGAAAATGCTTAAATGAGAATTCGAATGACAACTTCCAATGAATAAATGGTTAGGTCGTTGCACTGCGCTGCAATTTTGAATAGTTATTCAGGAATTTAATTCATTTGACAGTACCTATGACTAATAAACAATGTTTCTACGAAATTTGATCATGCATGGAAAATTTACGCCCACCGGTGATCAAATAAGCTACTGCGCAACTCTCTCCAGTGGGAAAAAAAGACCGAACATACCGTACTGCAAATAACAATGCCATTTGTAGTTTCCTCTTTGTTTTGTAGCAGGATCTGTTTATCTCCAAAACATGAAGCGTTAATTAGAGTCGTATTATTACTATAATGTTGTTGTTACTATTATCATAGTCATTATCATCATGATCATATTTTTTTAAGATTTAGGCATACTGTTTCTGTTCTTGTTTTAGAGATAAAAGAAAACATTTCATCATTTTTTTATTTAATTTGTAATAGAGGAGCCAAAATGGTCAATGATGTGGTTCTACTTTTTCCATCTCATTCAAACTGTTTAGTATCAATTCATTTCTAATTTCATTGCTATATTTATGATCCATTAAAGTGTATCCTAATATTGTTCGAAGGAATCTCATTTCTGCAGTCTCTATTATTTTTTCTGTCCCTTTCTTAGTGCTCAAGCCTGCCTCGGAACCATATGTTAATATCGGATCGCCATTGTTTTATAAAATTTAGTGATTGTGTCTTCTCTTACTTTGCCATAGACGTTTTCCTTGCCAGCCTGCCTGCCTGCCTGCCCTGCCCTTCCCTGCCCTGCCCTGCCTGCTTATTTATTTATTTATTTATTTATTTATTCATGTATTTATTTATTTAATTTTGCTTGTTTATTTATTTTATTTTGCTTATTTATTTATTTATTTATTTATTTATTTATTTATTTATTTATTTATTTATTTTGCTAATAATTGTAACATAAAATATAATATAAACAGATAAAACTTTAGCTCACCCCTGAAAGAGTACAACTCGTGCTCAGTGGCGGATTCCTGAATTTAAATTAAGAAGTATATGATGCAATTTGTCTTATGTCTACTAAGTAATAAGAATATATAAATTTAAATTTGCAATTTTTCAATTTTTATAAAATCCATTCATAGATTTTTTAATTTAATACTAGAACTATTAGAATTGAGAAGATGAGGATATTTAAATATAAATTTGTTATATATTCTTGGGCCTTACTTACTACTATGATTAAAAACTGTAGCAGTGTTGCATTTTGGTTCAAAAAATCTTAAAGAATTCATACTTTTTGTTTCATAACTGTGAGAATACAATTCAAAATTATTTCGATTCTTATGTATGAATTTTATTAATACAATATAATAAATTTGTCTTGTTTTAAGAACATTAAAGTCTAAAAACAATTTTTGAGATGGAAAATCAGTAGGTTTATGAAGACATATTTTAATTATTTTCTTCTGTAATAAATGAAGTGGATTGAGATTGGATTTAAATAAGCCACCCCATCCTATAATTCCATACATAATTACCGATTGAAATAAAGTTAAGTATATTGTGCTTAATAAACTTATTGACAAGTAATTCCTCAATAAAACTAAATAATATATTTACGTAATTTCTTACAAAGGTAATTAATGTGTTGGTTCCATTTTAAATGATTGTCAAAAATTATGTCTAAATACTTAACTTCAGAGGACTCCCTAATAATCGGACATTTATGATACCAGTAATCTGTTGGAATCTGGCTAGTTTGTTCTCAAGATATTCAGATCTCAAGTATGAAATATTACAACCTACATAGTACAATTCATAAACTTGTTCCAATATTTGATCTTGTATAATTATTATTTCCATTACATTTTCATCAACTATAAATCTCATTACTCGTGTCTTGCGAGCAGTAATTCCATATTAGAATTGCCTACTACATTATTTAAAACAAATAGAGATCTCTGAAGAGTAGCCTATCTTCCCTCTTGACAGTAATTGCCATAATATCGTCAGCGAATAAAGTACAATGGAAAGGAAGATCGCGTTGCAAGAACATTTCCATTGCATTATACACTCAGAAGTAACATTATTATTATTATTATTATTATTATTATTATTATTATTATTATTATTATTATAGCCCAGATTTCTAAGCAAAATGCATATTCTTTTCCACAATTTTAAAGGTAAGCAGAAAGGTTATACTCCGTAAGATACACGTATATAAGCAATTTTAACTATGTTTGTGAGTGCTTATAAATGCTTATTTCGCAGGAAAACATTTTTGCTTACTTATTTTACGATTTTTAATTAAAATAACATATCTTACCCAAAACTGTAATTTTAAAAGTGCATATTTCACTCTAGCCGTCATTTATCACTGATTCCCTTTTTTTTATTGACTAATAAAAAATTAACTTCAGCCGAATGCGTAAGAAAGCAATGCTAGGGTATGACCCAGGATGTTGTGAAATAATACTGCGTAGTTCTAATTAGGAGAGAACCTTGGGATTCCCCGCCAAAACACTGTGTCAAATTTCTAAAAAGCTTTCCGGTGAAGAAACAGATATTGAAGAGGAATTCACCGAAGAAGAACTGTGGTGCTTTTCACATGACGTCATGCGGCGTCAAAGAACATTTTCTCTTTACAAATCATTGGGACTTCTCACAGGAAAATCCCAGGATGACCTTCCTTGTATACTGCAACAGCCTCCAATGAGATACGAGTTCTACGAAACAAATAATTTATCATCATATTTCCGTGTATTCGTTTTTGCTTATTTTGGTGCTTATTTTCACCATTTTTCTTGCTTATTTTACTGTTTCCGTGTATTCGTTTTTGCTTATTTTGGTGCTTATTTTCACCATTTTTCGTGGATATTTGCTTGCTTATTTTACTGTTTGATTGTGCTTAGAAATCCGGGCTTTAATTATTATTATTATTATTATTATTATTATTATTATTATTATTATTATTATTATTATTATTATTATTACAACAATGTAACGCAGTATTGTCCTTTGTATTCGAAAAGTGCTGTTGTATGAAAGCGTACCTTGGAGATAAATCCATAAATGCAATAAATTTGAAAATACCTGCATGGACTATAAGTGTAAAACGTATCAGCTTGAAAAGCAAGTTATTAATAGAATGGAGGAGAGCACAATTAAATGAAATAATGCAGACTGCGAGAGTAGGAGGGAAGGACTCTAGTTTACATGAGAAATGGCGCAGAGGAAGCGAAGCGTGGATCAAACAGAAGTTAATGAGTCTTGGGACAAGGGAGAATTCATATTCTCACACAAGGAAAAGAATGGGAGCATCAGGACAATGAAAAATACAAGCAAGAATTAACTAGATGAAATAATAAACAACAAAACCTGCGGCAACAAAACTAATGAAGCCTCGTTTCCGCTGATTCCTTTTGTTTAAAGTATCAGTGAAGGGGATCGTTATACAACACAAGACCAAGAAGCTCGTCGTTGTAGGTGTAGTGGTTACTGTACTTCATCTCTGAAATAGCTATGCTACACTGGTTCAATCCCGGCTATGGAGGAAAGACTTTTAAATAACAAAAGTATAGGGATTGTTCTGTTTCTGGAAGTGAATTTACTGCAGAAAAAATTATTATTATTATTATTATTATTATTATTATTATTATTATTATTATTATTATTATTATCATCATCTCAATTATTAATTTGTACCATAGTTGTTCATTTTATTGCATTAATTGTAACACTGTGCTGGACTTTTATTGACCAATGGTTGTTGTTCAGCACATAAATATATAAATAATTAAATAAATAAATAAGTAAGTAAATAAATAAAATAATAAAAAATAAATAAATAAACAAACAAACAAACAAATAAGCAAGCAAGCAAGTAAGTAGGTAGGTAAGTAGGTAAATAAATAAGTAAATAAATAAATAATATAATAAAAAATAAATAAATAAACAAACAAACAAACAAATAAGCAAGGAAGCAAGCAAGCAAGTAGGTACGAAAGTAGGTAGGTAAGTAGGTAAATAAATAAGTAAATAAATAAATAAGTAAATAAGTAAGTAAATAAATAAGAAAATAAGTAAGTAAATAAATAAGTAAATAAATAAATAAATACTAGACGTCATAAACTCGACTTTCTCTTCTTATGCAAGGTTGTAATATTATAACCTGTATCTCTTTCAGACTCTTTCATAAGCAATGTTATCTTTCGTATTTTTATTTAGAATGTTATTTTACGACGCTTTATCAACATATTAGGTTATTTAGTGTCTGAATGATATGAAGGTGATAATGCCGGTGAAGTGCGTGCGGGGTCCAGCACCGATAGTTACCCACATTTGCTCATATTGATTTGACGGAAAACCCTGGAAAAAACCTCAACCAGGTAACTAGCCCCTAATCGAACCGGGGCCACCTGGTTTCGCGGCCAGAAGCGCTAACCGTTACTGTTTGATGTTCATATGAAAAGTACCTTATATATTAGAAATACAAAATATCTTTACCTATCTAACATGGACGGCTATGAATTCGATCCATTCTGTATAGACTTTGTTTTTTACGGTAAAGAATAAATCTTTAAACTTGTAAATATTAATCACTAATAACATTGTTAATCTTTAATTTTTAGTTAGCACTGCTCTGTTATTTTTAACCTAATATTTTAATTTTAGCAATTTAATCTATAGATATAGTTTTGTATAGGCCTACTTGTTTAAAGTCTGTCAATATTATCTGTAGTAATGTCACGAGAGGTCTGAGATCTGCCGATAAATCTACGAGCGAAGCGAGTGGATTTATCTGGGAAATCTCAGACCTCGATTGACATTTATTAGGACTATTTCGTGAATAAAATAAAAATGTAAATAATATATCCCTAAAATTCGATCACAAAATGTTAATAATTGCATATTTACGAATACTCAACCTATTCAGACATTGTGAAGTTGAAATAGATGAATATCGATTACTGCAATAAAGAAATTCGATGTTATTATTCAGTAATGCCAATTGCGAAAAGCGAAATACAGGTTTAACAATGTTAATTACATGTACTGCACTTTTCTCTTATTATTATAACATAAATACATTTTCATTATTTGCTGAAATCATGATTTAATTTAAAATTTTATAATATAATTATAGTAACCTAGTTAATACATTAATTAAATGAAGAATTGTTGAAAACGCATTTATCTAATCAGAATGAAGGAATGTAATTTTTTCAGATAGCCTACAATGGACATGGAATTAGAAGATAAGATGTATTTTATAGGCTACAATAGGTAAGGTTCCCCGTGTGAGCAAGACCAGTGTCTGCTGTGCCTTATTTCGACCGTTACTACGTGCTACAGGAAAGCATTTTTTATAGCTCGACAAACGCATTCTCGCTGTAGTGTGTAACGGAACTAAAGCTGCATCTACACAGTTCAATATTCCAATCGCGTATGCATGCAATCTGGGAAGAATATTGAAAGAATCAAGTTTAAAACGTTCGTTAAATTAAGATGCATGAAGATTTTGTGTCTATATTGTGCGCCGTTTTGAACGTCGTCTTCACTGCGTAAATATATTAATTAATATTAAATATTAATCGTGTAGTTGCATCTTAATGTATTCATGATCATCGATTTACGGGGGAAAATTTGGCGACAATGACTAAACAAAAGAACGACCATGCGATAAATTGATAGCGATAAATCTAGCTGCAAACATTATCGCGAAGTGTGACTGTGATTGGTTGGAATTCAAAATTTCATTACACTTCATTGGTCGAAAATGGAATGACGTCATATAAACGAAATAGTCAATGTAATTGCTATTGTTTTCAATATATTGTTGTAATCATTACTATATTAAGTCGAGCTAACCATTTATTGGCTAAGCGCTTTTGGCTGACACACTAATATTAATAATAAGTAAATAAATATACAAAGAAATAAACGAACAAACAACCAAATAAATAAATAAATAAATAAATAAATAAACAAATAAATAAATAAATAAATAAATAAATAAATAAATAAATAAATAAATAAATAAACAAGCAAGTAAATAAATAAATATTCATCATTATAGGTGCTTAGGAATTTCTACAGTAAAATTTTTCTTTACATAGATGTACTGTAATTTATTTGCTCAATTTTCTACCAATAACATCTTCGTCTGTCAGATTATGGTATCGGTATTTCTAATAGTTTCATACATTCGACAATAATAGTATCATAAATAATAATAATAATAATAATAATAATAATAATAATAATAATAATAATAATAATAATAACAATTCTTTTAAGGTTTAAACCTTAAATCTGTTTTAGTAGGTTATTTTACTACGCTGTATCAACATCTTAGGTTAAATCTGTTCGGATCTCACATTTTCTTTCCTTCTTTTTCAAGGTCTTCCAACAGTGTGTTTTCCTGCGGGTTGATAATCTAATATTAATAAAATTTAGGATATTTTCCATTATGCATTCTTATAATATGATTTACCCAGTTATCTATGTAATGTATTAATTTATAACTAACTCCTTCATTATTTAGTTCGTCTCTCGTGTTATTATTTGTGATATTGTCCAGTAACCTACATCCTTTCACAGCTCTCAGGAACCTTATCTCGATTGCCTTAATTATTTTCAGGTTTCGTAGATTTACTACCCATGATTCACTTCAATAAAATAAAGTTATTAGAAGTAATAATAATAATAATAATAATAATAATAATAATCATCATCATAATCGTCGTCATCATCATCATCATCATCATCATCATCATCATCATCATCATCATCATCATCATCTTAGAAGATGAATATCATAATATGGAAGGTCAATATGCCTTTTCGTAGGAAGATCATGTATAGATCCACTTTCACGTAAAGACTTCTTGGAAAATGTAAATAAAAATCTAAAGATATGGAAATAGTTTTCATTTATATATATAAATATATTTTTTTTTTAATGTACGGTATTATATGGAACATTTATATAAATTTATGACTTAACTGGAAAGACTAACACTCATGTCTCCAACGTCTTACTTAGCCTACGACTTATGCAATAGCATGGGAGTAATAATTTTTTTCACTATGAGCGGAAATATTTCCTGTTCAGAATAATTTTCACGAAACATTCATTATTATTTATAAATCAAAATAGGCAGGAAAATTCGAGTTATCTCTGTAATCTACCCATGGATATGAAGATCAACGTAAGTTGTAATAGACCACCAATTCATAAGAGGTACAATGCATCTGGTCATAATATGAACACATAATTACTATGTCACGCTCATAGCCTACACAAAGTTTTTAAATAGGTTCTCGTTAGAAAACTTATTATTAAAAAATTTGATTTAAAACAGAGATGATATATAATTCATACCTTTATTGCACCTAATCATCATACAATCACCACGAACAGTGTTTTCTTTTATAATAGTAATATTAATACCTATTTCCCGGATACATAAATTAAATGCAGTTTATAAGAATTTCACAGACGTCGTCAGTTCTACATTATGAGATAAATTTAAGTACCTATATCATGTCTTTAATTTTGGATGAAACAAACACTTGAACGATATTCTTCCTCAAGTTCTGACCAATTTTAGTTACTACTGTGAATGTGCATGGCCGTCCATTTCTAGCTTATGCAAGCCCCGGTGACTGTCTACTCTTATCAACCGAGACCAGCTCACTCTGTTCCAACCCAATGGCCAGTTAAACGACCTTCTTCTTGGTCTCTCAAGTCGTAAAAATAAAGTAAAATTTGTACAATGGCTGCAGAAAATAAAAATGGTGTGCCATGGTCACATATAACACGATATAAATTGCTGAAACATCCTGCTATTACACGGAATGGAGTGGGAAGTTACTGAGATATGGAATGAAATGGATAAGGGATGGAAAAATCCACTACAAACTGTTGCAGTTCCTTTGTATTCGTGCGTAAGCGTTCAGAGTCCAAGTTTCGAATTTAGCTATTAAAGCATTCATTATTGGAGCACAGTTGTGCTGTACTTCAATAAAACGCCGTAACGTAAAAACTGAAGTTATTCGCTTTTTTAATATTCGTTTTCTTTTTCTTTCACTTAGAACTGGCCTAAGTTATTGCTTGTCATATTCGTTGAAATGAAAGTTGAGACGTATTGGCATATTTACACATACATACTTAGATTATTGTATATATATTATACAGGACCTTCATTTCAATACTTCCCAATCTAACTAATTTAACTTACTTACTTACTTACTGGCTTTTGAGGAATCCAGAGGTTCATTATCGCTCTCTCATAAGCCCACCATCGGTCCCTATCCTGAGCAAGATTAATCCAGTCTGTATCATCATATCCCTCCTCCCTCAAATCAACTAATTGAACTAATTACTTAAATTGAATTCAATTTAAACAAAAGACGTCAATTTAGATATTGAGAGAGAAGTCTGAAACCAGGCTTAATTTCATTTTAGATTTCACCCCCCCAGCCACCCCCACTTTGAAATTTCAAATGGCACCCCTATATTTTTATACTTCAGTATGAAAGAGCATTCAATTGTTTATACACCTCATTAATTTTATTTCTTTTTGCATCTTTTGTTTTATATTGTCGCCTGGCAACCTGTATTTTTGTTATTATCAGTAGATTGTAGATGACAACACAGCTTATTTTGTGTAATTTCCTAAATTTAATCAATAAGGATGATTTATTTTGTCTCTTGAAGGGTATACACCATTTTAAAATAATTTAATACACAAACACATTACATGAAATGCTCAATAAGTTTTTGTAGCTTTATTCTCTTCAGCTCTAATCAACAATAACAACAATCCAGGTTGCCAGGCGACGATAGAAAACAAAAGAAGAGGAAACAAATGAATGAGGTTTATAAACAATTGATAATTCTTTCATTTTTAAGTATAAAAATGTAGGGGTGCCATTTGAAATTTCAAAGTGGGGGCGGCTGGGGGTGGGGGTGAAATCTAAAATGCAATTAAGCCTGGTTTCAGACTTCCCCATCAATATATCTAAATTGGCGTGTTTTTTTAACTTAATTCAATTTAAATAATTAGTTTCTTAGACTGGGAAGTTTTGAAATGAAATAATAATAATAATAATAATAATAATAATAATAATAATAATAATAATAATAATAATAATACAATATATTTTCTAATGTTACATGCTCTAGTCGACAGCGATTAGCCAATAATAAGTTGGTACAATGGTTACAATAATGACACAACAATAATAATGAAAATTATAAAAATTAAAAATAGGATCTGTAGGCTTATACGTATTTATGAGAGTGACTGTGGGAAAATACTATGCACCATCCCTGCACAAGAATTTTATTTTCGCCCCAGAAAAAGAGACTGCAATAGAGACGAAACAGGTATAACAACTCTTCACACACTGTCCCATTTCTCGCTCCCAATGGAATAAAACAAGTACACTCCTTCACTAGCTGAAAGAGAGGGAAGAACGTGACTGTCTCTTGTACATTATGTAGCGGTTATTGCAGCTTCCCGATATTTATATTAACTCAAATGAGAATTTCACCACAACTACAACAAGGTGTACCAAGAGTATCATTCTATAATCGCTCGACAAATGGATGGATCACCACCGAAATATTCAACATTATTTGGTGAGCAAACACCTTTAGTTCTTCATTTAAAAAAAATAAAAATGAATGTTATATGATTAGGTAAAGAACGAATGCAGTTTCAATTTAAAAGATAAAATAAATATTTTGAAAATAATCATCATCTTCATCGTCATCATCATCATCATCATACATGGCATGACAACCCATTATGGGCCCTAGTCTTCTTCAGAATGTCCTTCCAGACTTCTCTATTTGTTACTAAATTCTTCCAATTTCTAATTTTACAAATTCTAATATCCTGCAAGATATTATCTTCCCATCTTAATTTCGGTCTTCCAACTTTTCTTGTTGTGTTATATAGATCTTTATGCTCGACCATGCCGAAAATAATGTAGTAATTATACACCTGGTAGCAGCCCTTTAATGGACCTCATTAAAGTACACCTATTCATTAAAGTTCAGGTGTTCCACCAATCAGAAAACATCATTGTATCAATATGAAAGTGCAAATATCGATTATTCTCGGATATGAAATCGAAAGACAACTAGCGAAACGTCACGGAGGCTGGAAATCCAATACTGTTGCAGAAGGTTATGTTCTGTTACTATAATAATTAGCGTTAATTGTAAATAATATTCAAATAAATTCAATTTGTCATCTCGTTTTTCAATGTCTAAATCAATTTCAAGGTTATATCAAGATTAATGTTTATTTTACTCTCTAGATTATATATCAAGGTCAATGACATTTGTTTCTCGGAAAAAATCAATACTTTCGCGTCTGCGCACATCTCACAATTTACGAGATATTGCAGAAGGTCAGTTCCGCTCCCCAGTCAGATAAGAATAACATTAATACTTATGAATGATTTCAAGTTAGAAATGTGGTCGAGCATAAAAAGTCGTATGAAACTTGCCTATAATGGTAATTAAGACGCTCGTATGAAAATTATGAAACTCGCTTGCGCTCGTTTCATAAACAAACATACTCGCGTCTTAATTACTATCATTATAGGCTCGTTGCATAATGTACTATTTTAACAGTTTTATTATTGTCCATACGTATCAAATGTCCAGCCCAGGCCAATCTATTAATTTTAATATACTTCACTAAGTCAGGTTCCTTATATAATTCATACAATCACAATTTCTCCTTCTTCTCCAAGTATCACCTTCTTTTACAGCCCCTAAAATAGTTCGTCTTTCTTTTAAAAAATAGCCAGAAATTTCTCATCTGACTTTAAAAGAGTCCAAGTTTCTGATGCATATGTAATTACTGGTCATATAAGAGTTTTATAAATCAGTAGTTTGGTTTTCTTTGTTATTAAATGTGATCTAAGATGTTTTCTAAGTCCAAAGAAACATCTATTTGCAGCTATTATGAGTTTTTGAATTTCTATATGGTCTGTCATTCTTACAAGTGATTCCTGAGCCCAAATATTTAAACGTATGAACAGTCTGGAATTTGTAAGAACCTATTACAATATGCGATGGATAATATGTACATTCCTTACTGGAAGATGGCATATATTTAGTTTTACATTGATTAATTTGCAAATTAATTTTTCTAGCAGCACTTTCAAATCTTATAAAGGCTTCCTTCATTGCAGACTGCGTTCTTCCAACTATTTCAATGCCATCTTCACAGGCAAGAATTTGCACAGATTTTGTAGAATATTGTGCCTCTTATGTTCAATTCTGCATCTCTGATAATCTTTTATAATACTATATTAAAAAGTAAACAAGAAAGAGCATCTCCTTATCTTACACCATTTTTAATATCAAATGATTCCGTCAATATTTTTTGTTTTCTAATTTGACACATAGTAGGTACAATATAATGTTGCCTTCACCAAAGATATAAGTTTCAGAGGTATTCCAAATTCCTGCATTGCTACAAATAGCTGTGTCCTATTTACACTATCAAAAGCTCCTTTGAAATCAATAAAAAGATGTGTGTCTCCAGTCCAAATTCATTACATTTCTCTGATACTTGTCGCAGATTAAATATCTGGTCAACTTTTGACCGATCCCGTCGAAAACCACACTGATACTCCCGATAACACTCTCAACATATGGAACAAGTCTTTTAAATAAAATATTGGAAAAGATCTTGTATGCCACACACAAGAGACTGATTCCTCTATAATTACCACATATCATAGGATCCCCTTTCTTGAGAATAGGACATATGCCCTGCTTCCAACTCTCAGGAATGACTTCTTTTTCCCAGATTTTCAAGATTAGTATATGATATAACTTTATAAATTGTGGACCTGCAGATTTAAAAAGTTCTGCTTGTATACAATCATTTCCTGAAGCTTTATTGTTCTTCAACTTCATAATTGTATCCTCCACTTCAATAATCGAGGGAGGTAATTCTATTATTTCTGGTGGTTTTGAAAATCATATATCATTCAAAATTCAAGGAGTGAGAGCCATTGAGAGCCATTACCCAAATTTCCTTGCTACTACTGCTGCTGCTGCTACTACAGCTACTGCTACTGCCATCGGTACTAAAACTACTATTAATTCTACGACTACAGCTAGAGCTACTACTAGCATTTCAACTAAAACTACTACTATTACTAGTATTACAATTACTACAACAAGTACTACTACCATTATTACAATTTGTTGCATGCTATGTATTCATATTGTCCGTTGAAAAGAAAGCAGGAATAAAGTACAAAAAACAGAATGAAAGATCTGAAGAAAGAAGTAAATGAAGACAAAGAAAATTAAACATAAGTTTATAGAAGAAGAGACTAACGAAATAATGAGAAAAATGCTCAAAATGAAAAACGAGATAGACAAAGAGAAGCGTATAGGCATCCTGATAGTCTGGAGGTGGATGAAGTATAATTAATTATCAGAAGGAAAGAAAGGATTTAAGATTGAATAAATGAGAAGATAAGAAAATCAAAAGAAGATAGATGTGCTGAAAGAAGTGAACTGAAAAACTGAGAGAAATAGAGGAGAAAGAGAAAAGTTAACAAAATGTGAAGAATTAAATGAAACAAAAAATAAATGGAAATGCAAAGAAAACAATTGAAAGAAAGAGACTCGAAGGTAGAGAAACAGAAAGAGGAAATTGAGAAGAAACAAAGGCTGCGGAAATAAGATCGAAATATATAGCCATAAATTATATAGTAAAAACGGAATAAAGAGCTGAAATGTATACTGTATGATGAATTGTATATAGGCCTACTGTAAATTGAATGGTAGTCTGTATAGCTCAATTGATGAATTGTATATGCTGTGAATTGTATAGTAGTCTGTATAGCTCAACTGATGAATTGTTTATGATTATAATTTGAATTAATCTACTTGATATTAATTGCACAAATTTGTATAGCTTAGTGAAAGTATGCTTCTAAATTAAATTATTCTGCTTACTTTGTATTGTATATATTTGTATAGTTTTGGCCGATGAATTGTATATGCTTTAAATTGAATAGTGATCTGTATAGCTCTGTTGATAAATTGTTTGTGTTTGTAATTTGAAGTAGTTTGCATGATATGTATTATCAATTTCCGTGTATCACAACTGGTTGAACTGTTTATGCCTTAAATTTAATTAACTTACTTGTTTTGTATTATACATATAGCTCAACTTATGAATGATCGTTTGCGTTTATAAATTTAATAATCTGATTGGCTATGTATTGTATACTTTTAGTAGAGCCATCGATGTAGCTCAGTCGGCAGACTCGCTGGGCTGCTGATCCGGAGCTGTGTTCGGGTTTGGGTTGGATCCCCCTTTGGTCTTTGGTTTCTTCCGACGTTTTCCACGGCCGTGGGACTGAAACCAGATGGTCTATGGCGAGTCCTCGGCATCAACCCCTTTGATTTGATTACCCCCCTTTCATTTGATTACCTGGTTGGGTTTTTGCGAGGTTTCCCCAACCAAAAGGCAAATGCCGGGTAATCTTTTGGCGAATCCTCGGACCTCACCTCATCTCACTATATCTCGCCAAAATATTGTAAAAAATTGCACAAAATTGTAAAAATTGTAGTAAATTACTTAATTGTAAAACTGTAAAAATTTGTAAAAATTGTAATTGTAATATTGTAAAATTTTGACTTGTTCCACATCTTAAAGCTTCATTGCTCATGTAAGATCTATGGAATAAAATAAATGAATGAATGAAAAACTAAACAAGAAAAATGAGTAGAAGAAAGCAAGAAGGAATAGAGTAAGGTTAAAAATTGAAATAAAAGTAGACGAATAAAGAAGAAAGAAATCAAGTGGAAATTAGAAGTTTAGACAAAAAAGAAGAAGTAAAATGTATAGAAAATTCGAATGCAAGGGAAAAGAGAAAGAAACTGGAGGAAAGGACAAAAAGAAAGACTACAATGAGTGAAAAAGAAAGAGAAAACAGGTATTTCAATACATGGATAAAAGAAAAAAATGAAGTCCCAAGAACTGAAAGAAGGAATAAGAGAACGTGTCCTAATACAGATGTTTAATGAAGTAGCAAGAAGTAGTAGGTGTGAACTTTAAACTGTGGGGGCCTATATGCTTTTCGTCAGGGTCGTATTCTTCTATTTCCTGAGCGTTCTGGCTTACAGATTTCAGATTATGTGTGTGCGCACAGAAATCTAGAACGAAGAAAAGTGACACGATCGAGTTCAGGAAATAAAATGAGCAGCGAACTGAAAAGATTTGACACAGCTGATCTGACCTTATCCCGGAGCAAATGATTGACACGGTGACAAGGGTCTATTACTTCGTGCCCCATGACTAGCGCATTTCGTCTCCTTCCTTCCTTGCCTCCAGAAACAAAATCTGAGCCTTATCGAACTTTTCAGGTGCAGTTATCATTCTGACGTGACTGAAACACTTTTTGTCGGCCTTCTACGCATCGGATTCGAAATCGTATTTCGTCGATTCTTATGAAATTCATGGAGCATAAGTTAATGCTCGAATATTATACATTTTTATTGATTTTGATTACTCTAACACTTACCATAATAATTATAATAATAATAATAATAATAATAATAATAATAATAATAATAATAGTTTTATTTTCCCTGGCAGAGTTAAGGCCATCAGACCTTTTCTTCCACTCAACCAGGATCAAATCACATACAGAAAAATAGATTCCGGTATACAAATATTAACTTAAAAATAATAATAAACATAATTAAGTACAAAAGAGAGATTGAATACATATACACAATCAGTATTAACTTTAAAATAACAATAATAAAATGTATAATAATAATAATAATAATAACAATAATAATAACAATAAAACAAATAATAATAATAATAATAATAATAATAATAATAATAATAAAGAGACTGAATACATAATCACAAACAGGAAAATACATTCTAGTATACAGTATTAACTTAAAAAAAAAGAATTAATACATATGAATATAATCTCACAACTAAAGGAACCATGTTACACGTAAAATTATTTTAATATTAATATTAGTAGTGAAAATGAAGATGGGGTCATAATGAATCGAGTTTTATATGGATGGTTCAGAGCACAAATAGACCAAGTCCAGCATGTCATGTTTGGAGAAACATGGTGTTAAAGTTATTAATCCATGTACTGTATTTAAATAATCTTTTACGGGAGCTTAGAAGTTTCTCAGAAGTTAATAATTAATATGGGCCTCAGAGACCCATGCTATGTAACAACAGGTAAAAGCTAACAATTTACAGAAAACCTTCAGCCTGAAAAAATGTCACTTCAGCTATTAAATCATAATTATATTTGTCGACTTGTCACAAGGAGGCAGCAGTTTAGCGTGCAGAATTAGAAAGCTATAGCTATTTGATTTCGTGACCGGGCCTTTCAGACCTATGTTGTGCATCAGAGGGTTGAGAAAAAATTAAGATACGACTTAAATATAAACAAATGAGTAAAAGGAGAGTGACCAGAAAATTTTTATCATAACACCTAGTTGAAGTACCGAAATTTTTCTTCACACAAATCTCTACACACGCCTATAATCTATATTCGACTAATAAGAACTTACAAAAAAAAAAAAGAGAGAGAGAGAGATAATTACAAGAGAGAACACATACATATACTATTTTTTCAAGAAGATATTATAGAAAAAATTATAAACAATTATAACAAGGAATGAATTAATGAAAATGAGACGAAATAATGAAATTAAGTTTGGGTTTATGTGCTTTCACAGTGATTATGTTTAGAAGTATAATTATGGATTTTTAGCTTGTGTTGAGATGGAACAGCTGCAGCTTTTTGAAACTACCTGCAGGTTCCATCATCAGGCCTGAAGGGTTGTCATGTATGTTCAAGCCTTTATGCATGTCTATTCCAAACATCTGGATGCTGGATATCCCATCCAACTGTTACAGACCAAAGCAATCCTATCTACTCGATATGATTAGGGTCAGATGGACAGTTCAAATGAATAGATTAATGTCGTAGCTAGAACATCAGATCTCATAATTAGAGACGCCACAGAAATTAGTGTATGTTGCAAAACCATTCATAGGGAGAGTGGTTTCATATTGAGGAGGATATAGATGCCGATTTTGCATTCCCTTGAAGAACACAGAGATAAGCTACGAGATATTGAGGCAAAACTGAACCTCTACATAGACCAATATATGATAGCAACTGTTTACACATCACATGTATGTATATTATAATGTATGTAAAATGTTGAATGTTATGTTTTATTTAACGACGCTCGCAACTGCGTTGCCGGTGTGCCCGAATTTTGTCCCGCAGGAGTTTGTTTTACATGCTAGTAAATCTACTGGCATGAGCCTGTCGCATTTAAGCACACTTAAATGACATCGACCTGGCCCGGGATCGAACCCGCAACCTAGCTTTCTATGCCCGACTGTCTGTATATGTATTTTATTTAATATTTTATTTCTCGTGCTTCTCCATTACAATATGTAATATTGCATTTTATATATTCTTACTCCTACGCTGTAGATTTTAGTTTAAAAACTGTTATTTTTTCTGTTATTTGATCACTTATAGAGTTCCCAGATCAATTAATTCTATATCTAAAAAAGCATTTAAGGTGTCTTTTCATTAGTTCATCATTTTTTATCTGACATTTTCCACTATTTTTTATCACATCTCTCCGTAAAGTCTGTATTTTGGTACTTAGCAGCTCATGGTCTCACACAAGGTGACTTACTAATTGTACTATAGGTACCTTTATTACATGAATAGTTTGGATCATCAATTATTCCAAATCTGTGGAAGTAATATTTTAGTATTCCATCATAAATTAGGATAGTAGTTAAATTAGCTGTTAATTTTAGATTTACTGACAGTCTATCATTAACACTTGGAAAAAATGTTTTTGTAATTTTGCTTTTGTTAGTAACCGACCACTCTCTTTGCCACTTGTACACTTTGTTTATTTACTGCACTATATACTGCACTTTTTGGTACAGACCGATTACCTATTTAGTCCTGACAGCTCAGCGACGCGAAAGAGGGGAAGTAACAGGAGGAGTGGGGAGAGTTCCGGAATAGAGATAGGGCGAGCGGTCGGTAAAGGCAAGCGAGTGAATAACCCAAACACTCCTTGGCGTAACTAAACGGACTCGCCTGTCCCACGCGCACATCTCCGGCGACTATCAGGACTAAATACTGTACTTGCTTGTATTTTGATAACTTATTTCTTCTGTCTCACCTTTCTTCTCTCCTATCGTTGCTGTTTCTTTATTCATACCTTAATTTCTGCTGAACACGTTTTATCTCTCCTTTCCTTTCACAATATAATACGATTACTAAAAAAATCGCTGAAACGTAATCGAAGTACACAGAAAAATTTAGGCTATGGTTTATTTAAAAGTATGACTGCCACAATTTCAATCTGCGCACGCGCAGTGCTCCTTTCCCTTATCGCCCATATTTCCGACTTATTTCACTATTATATGATTCCTCTGATTCTGAATTTGTTCTGTATATCTTTAAAATGTTGATAAGTTACATCTCAAGGACCACTATTGGTCTCCGGATCATAGTTTCACAAATGCTGATCCAATAAATCCGAGGACAAAACACAAGATAAAGACACACCCAGTCCCTTTAAGAGAGAGATAGATCTTCACTTCTTTGCCAGGATTCGAACCCACAATTGCTGAATTTATTACCCAAACATTGCCACTTGTCTCGCAGACAGGAACAATATATGGACTATTGTACTTAGCAACGGACTTCAAGACGGAAGGAGTTGCCATAGATTATGAGATCAGAAAACAAGAGAAGTCGTAAGAGTTATAGAAGGCCGGAGCCGAGATATTTCTTCAGCAAAGGGTTTGATTTACATTCTTGTGTCTCCTGTTGGGTTTTTTTTTTCGTCAATTTAAATTAAACTTTGAGTGCTATGGGATCTTCAATATATATAAAAATAATGATTCCGGGAGTAAGGAGGAGTAGTACGCCCTTGTTCACGTCAAGAGTGGCGCCACAGAAAGAAAAGTTTGGAAGCGGCTGGCTTATAAATAACAACAAAGCGATCGGTAGTATAAATTTCAAACTATCGTACAGATTAAACAGTCCCTCCCACGACTGTAAAGGGAGCATTTTAATACACGAGATAAGATACCGTGTTCTGGAAGAATTTAGAAATAAACAGTGTCATGCAAATGAGAATATGATGGTACAATTTATACAGTAACTAAGGAAACTTCTTATTTCTAGATCGGTTATTTAACGGTGGTGTATCAACTTTGCTGATGTCTAACTTCATTGGAATTGATGAAAGTGAGACGACATTTTCGCTAGATCAACTCGAAAACTCACTATGGCATTAGCCTACCTAACATTTCATTACAGTTGAGAAACCTTGAAAATAATCAAAAGAGATAATCAATCATGGAGGGATTCGAATTCACGCTTTAGCGCAGTGCAGTAGTATTACTCTAGCTCTCTATTCCCTAGATCAGCAATTCTCAACCTCTGAGAGACCGCAGCCCGGTAAATTCTTTTTCCATAAGACGAGGTCCCGGTCCCAATATTTACTCGTAAATATTTTTCCATTTTTTAAATAATAATTTAACTAACATAAATATGAATAGCTGACATATTTATATTCATTAGTAAAAAAAAAGACATTGTTTTTCTTTTGAATCATTAAAATGTATATCACATATGTTAAAATCCAACAATATTAAAAAACACATGACATTTTTTTTTCACACAGAGCTATACCTGAAAGCTAGATTTACACATGACAATATAATTAAAATTCATTTAGCTAGACATGTTTCAGTTCTTGATACCCCATCTTCAGTAACTTTGAGGCCGTTGCTCATGCTAGTGCAGTCGGCAATACGTTCCAGCACGATGCACTATCATGAACAACAGCTGATCCGGCCTCAAAGTTACTGAAGATGGTACACCAAATCCTGAAACATGTCTAGCTAAATGAATTTTAATTACGGTATATTGTTATGTGTTTTTAATACTGTCGGATTTTAACATAATATACATTTTAATGATAAATATTAATAATTAAATATGGCGTAATCTTAAGACTAGAAGAGTATTGGAATACTAAGGAAACAATGTGACGTGTTATAAATAATTTAATTAATTATCAATTACTTGATCAATAAAATTTTGTAGCCTGTAGTTCCCAGAAGCCAACATCATTAATTAATTTATGATAATTTTCATTCACATATTATCCATCTCTGACCACCAAAACCTTATAAAATTCATAATATTGATTACTGTACTGTTAAATTGATTTTAATTATATTGGTCTGAAAAAGAAATGGTAAGGGAAGAATTATTATGCACTGTAACTCACCACAGCTTTACTGTCCTTCCCATTTCTATTTATTGTATGATTAGTATGTTTTTATGTTAATATATCTATGACCATGACATCACATGGACCCGGCTAAACTACTATGACCTCAAGACCATGGAGAACGTCAAAGCAAGGTTCTTAAAAGCAGCACTGGGAATCTCAAAATATGCACCCTCCAGAATGGCGTACGAACTCGCGCGAGAACCCTTCCTGATAGAGGAACTACGAAGCAGACTCATGCTGCCATCTACCGCAGCAGAACTTCGACTACGCACGGTCATGCAAGAGAAGAAGGCGGAAATAGAAAGTGAATTCTATGGAACGGACGCGATGATCAACCGCAACTGGACAGGGCCGAACAACAAGTTACGAAGCGCCATAACAAGGCTAGCAGTTCACGGTTTTCACCACAAACTGTGCAGAAGATCAGAGTACCACGAACCTTCCCCCGAATGCGTGTGCAAACTGTGCAACGAAGTGTGTCCAAAATATCATTTTAGTAAATGTGTGAATAGAACGAAGTCACTGGTGGAATATAGTAAAGAGAAGTAACTCATACCAAACTAAATTGCACGTTTGTGCGCACTTCTTTCTTATATGACCATGAAGATAAGTAGATACATTTCGTTGTCAGTTGGAAAACCCACAAACTTCAACGCATTTCAATCACAGTGCATCCAAAACTTTAGGGTATACTGAGACTTCAAACTGAGATTGGAAGTTTCATGCAATTCTGAAACTCTTAGGATATTAAATTTTTAGTATATGATTACCTAATCCAAAACCTTCAGGTACAGTAAATGAAAGAATAAACGTATGAGAAATTACATTTTCATACCATTTATATCGGGCTAACTTCAGATTAATAGTGAGGTCCTTGCTTGTTTTCAGTTATTCCTTCTACTTTATTCCACATTTTAAAATATTTCCAAATAATTATTTCTAATTAACAGTAATTAGTTTGAAAAATTTAAATAAAACTTGTAAAATCATCACTCGCTACTATAATTTGTTCCAAAAATCTCTTAATATTTAAATTATTCTTCCTTTAAAATATTTGTAATAACTAGATCAATAAGATACGCTAAAATCTTTAATTTATTTCTTAAAAGTATTTGTATTCAATTTTGATAAATTGCATAATTATTGTTATATTAATATTTTCATAACACACGAGTTAATAAAATTAATAAATTCTGCAGAAAAAAATTAGTTTTTGTTGTTAAAATGTTAAAACAGCTAAGCATGTAAAGTTTCAATAAAACATCATAAAACCTTTCTGACTTAACAGGGAAAGCAAATGTAAAATTTAAAATTTCGAAAGACGAGCGATGAGGATTAAGTTTAAAGGGATCAGTGAAGTGACATGAGCGAATATTAAAGGACATGTATTGGACATTTAAAAATATATCTAAGAAATTATTTCATCGCAAGTAAGATAAAAGTGTATTCCATAATGAAAAGAAAAACACGAATACATATGTATTAAGTGCCTTTCTCGTGTTAAATTTTACCGTACCTGGTTAGCATGTTTCAGCCTGTTATGGGCCATCTTCAGAACTGGTTGGTGCTGCTCTTGGCGCCTTTTGTTTGTGTTTCCTGTGGGAGTGTGTTTATATAATATGTATGTATGTATTTATTTACACTGCAAGTGGGCATGCACCCGGTGGCAGTGGTATACACAATATAAACAATACACAATGCAATTATACAATACACAATAGGCCTACAATTTTATACACAATACAAAAAGAATACACAATATAATTTAACACAATAATAATAAAACATAAATAAAATACCTAATTTTACATTACAACCTACATTATTATATATAGGCCCTACATAAGTTTCAATAGTCTTTCACTTTACTCTCATCTCACTCACTGTAGTGGCACTATGACGCATTTCACTGACACTTTAGCACACATTTCACTGACACTATAGAACACATTTCATTGACGCTATAAATTATCACTGATCGGAACTATTCACTGCACTGTAAAACCATAACTTCACTGACTCACCTCGCTTCACTGATACAATAGTTCAAATAAGTCAAATAATTACATCCTTATGCATACTGTACTTATAAACAGAACTACATTTAAACTAAACATTTCTAGTCTAAGACCCTCTTACACGCTATTTTTAAATAATTTACAATTCAAAACAAGGAAGTAACTCGTCAGGCTAAATAAATACATGTCACCTTAAAAATTAAATGTTAAATGTCACCTTAATTTTAATTTGCACTTTATACACAACTTTTTAAGTTATTCTTGAATCTCCTTAAGGAAGGACAGCCCTCAAAGACCGCTGCAGGTAGGTCATTCCAATCATTTATAGTTCTATTTAAAAATGAGAACTTACCTACATCCGTTTTCTGTTTCCTACATTTGATTTTAAAATCATGATCGTTCCTACCATAGTACGTTGGCTTTTCTAACCGAGCCGTTATGTCTACCCATGCTTTCTGACCTAGATGTGCTCTATACAATGATGATGATGATGTTATGTAGTATAATGTGGAATCAAAGAGTGTGTGTGTGATATGAAATTGAGTTGTGTGTAAAAATGCAATTTATTGCTCCATAAAGATATCTCCCCTTAGAGTAAGTAAGGTCGACACTCTCGTAAAACTAAATTTCCACACGACTAGAAAATCTGAGGACTTCGTCACAACCGAATCACAGGGAATATTTTAAATTTTGTCCTCATTTAATTATTAAATTATAAATTATATAACTGCCTTCTGAAGGATGCACTGGAAGTGATGGTGAATGGGAGAAGAGTTCGGGGCAGAAGTAGATATCAGATGCTAGACGACATTAAGATATGTGGATCATATGCGGAGACCAAGATGAAAGCAGAAAATAGGAAATATTGGAGAAAGCTGGTTTTGCAGTGAAAGACTATCTCTTGGGCAGAACACTATGAATGAATGAATATAACAGAAAGTATTGTAATATACTAAATGCCCATTTGTACAATGGAAGAAATAGAAAGAATATGGTTTACAGCACATACACAGTAATAGAAAAACTGCGTTATGTCATGCCGACAGTTTCTTCATGTCTGCCATTTTGTCTTACCCTACCTACTCGTCCATCTGCCCACCTGTTTTTCTGTATGCCAGCCTCCGTGTCTGTTGTCTGCCCGTCCGTCAATTTTAGCTACAAGTAGTGTAACGTTCATTATTGAATACGCACTATCTTTCTAGAAATGTTGCTTACGGATTACACGTTAAGTCAATAATAGTATGGACAGGACAGTGCCAACTTCTGATGTTGAAGACATTCGTAGAGAATATTTCATAACTTACAACTGACTCCACTTTACGATCTCCTAGTCCAGCTTCATTCCTCTTCTTGCTGTTTTCCGTACAAAACTTGCAGGTTCACCGATTCTTCATACACTTCTTCCGTTCCTTTCTATAATAGTCTTTCTTTCCATCTTCATGCAGTTTTTCCTGCGCTTAATGATTGTGTTTCTCTAAGTTACATTTATCTACTTATAATTCGAATATTATCTTTCTTTTCATCATTTTATTGTTTATTTTCTTTTATTCTCTGTTCTTATCTTCTTCATATCTTCAGGTTCTTTTCAATTTGCGTTTCTGCTTAGTTATTTCATTTACCTGTTGTATTTTATTTCCCATTTTCATCTTCTCTTCAGTTCTCTAGGTTATTCATTTTCTTCTTTCTCTTTCTATTTCTCTAATCTGTCGTTTTCTTCTACTTCGTTCAATTTTCTTATTATTCCCTTTCTTAGCCGCCTTGGAAGATCAGTTGACAGAATGCTATCTTATGATGATCGCCGATCCAAGTTTAAATATCTGCTTTGACGATTTGTATTTGTGATCGTCAAAGTCATGGTTGTGAGGATTTCCTTTTCGATATTGTTCCGTTTTTCCCTCGTCAATTACCAACACTCTCCACAATTTACCTTTCATTATCATCTTCGTTTCTTAAAACATGGCATCTTTGTGTTTTTGTGACATCAAAGCTACCGTTTGCCGCTGTAAATGTTCTTCATTATTTACCAGATATTCGTAGATGGCAGTGGCGGCGAGTTCTAGAAGACTTTTTGTTCTGTACAGCGACCGTCGAAGCCACCACAGGATCCCGTCTGCCTAACACTACTCATACACATATAGACTAGATCTATGAGCAAAGACAGAGGTATGGTGTATAGATTTGAATGATACAGAGTAATGTGTAGTGTGGTGGGGCCGGTTTAGCGCCGCAGCAGAATTGGCACGCAACTCATTCCATCGTGGGTGCACGAAAAGGTTCCTTAGACTGGAGTGCTTAGGAACGTTGCATGTCCCGCCCGTTAAACACCTCTATACCTAAAAATTTCCTTCCTTTCTTGTTTGTTTTTTATTTTTCTCTTTCCTTGTATTTTGTATTTGAAATTAATTTAGCAATTTGTCGCATGATTTTGCTGCTTAAACGATATTAAGTCCTTTAATCCAATTTTGTTTCGAAGAATTTCTTTTCCTCATAAGTTTTATTCATTTATTTGTTGTTTCCTCCACAATGCGTTTCAATTAATATTTTATGCTCGACCATGCCGAAAACAATGTAGTAATTATACACCTGGTAGCAGCCCTTTAATGGACCTCATTAAAGTATACTTATTCATTAAAGTTCAGGTGTTCCACCAATCAGAAAACACCATTGTAGCAATATGAAAGCGCAAGAATCGGTTATTCTCGGATATTCAATCGAAAGACAACTAGCGAAACGTCACGGGGGCTGGAAATCCAATACTGTCGCAGAAGGTTATGTTCTGTTACTATAATAATTAGCGTTAATTGTAAATAATATTCAAATAAATTCAGTTTGTCATCTCGTTTTTCAATGTCAAAATCAATTTCAAGGTTATATCAAGATTAATGTTTATTTTACTCTCTAGATTATATCAAGGTCAATGACATTCGTTCCTCGGGGAAAAAAAACAATACTTTCGCGTCTGCGCACATCTCACAATTTACGAGATATTGCACAAGGTCAGTTCCGCTCCCCAGTCAGATAAGAATAACATGAATACTTATGAATAATTTCAAGTTAGAAATATGGTCGAGCATAAAAAGTCGTTTGCGCTCGTTTCATAAACATACTCGCGTCTTAATTACTACCATTATAGGCTCGTTGCATAATGTACTATTATTTATACTCTCTTTCTTTAAGTTTCTGTCCTTACTTGCTGTATTCGTTCGTTTTTTCATTCCTCAATTTTCTTTTTAACTTACGAATGCTGATGATTTTTTGTTCAATTCTTATACCTATTCCTTTTTTTTTTTTTTTGCTTACATTTTAATTAATTCATATTTTGCTTGTTTAAAATTGTTATTAATTTAGTTAATTGCCCCTTTTCTCCATACATTAGTCCTAACATTTTATCATAGACACTTCAGTATTTGTTGATTCTTTGGTTCATGGTTTCTTATTTATTATTAATTATGTACTTATTATTAACGGTGTTTATTATTAATTGTCATTATTGAGTGTAATTAGTTACCACTGCCACCGGGTATTTACCCATTTGCAGTGTGAATGCAGTAAATACATACCGACATAATTTTCTCTCTTTCCCTTCATCTCTCCTGTCTTGAGCTTTAAACTCTGTTACTCATTTCTCTCTTTGTTAGGTACCCCATCCGCTCGTTTTCCTCCGAGGGTTCTCTCAATTTTAATGTCTGATGCGGTTGCGCGCTCTTCTCTTGCCTTCAGGCCGCATTAAAACAGACGACAAGAGTAAGCGTTAAAACGTCGTCTTGAGGACGTATTTTGCGACAAACCGGGCCACGCGCTGGAAACAAAACTACTCATTGCTGTATTACTTCTTCTCGATCCAGTTTTCAATTTCACCCCCGGCTGCGCCACTGCTGCATAATAAATATCCAACCCCTCCCCTTGTTTGGAGAGCGACATGAATCACAGCCTTGCTCTCAATGTCTCTGCTTGCTTTCGATTTCGCTTCCTTCTTTCTTCTACTTGGGATTAAATTGGGAAGAAAACGTATTGGTGAGAGAGAAGATGGCGGGTTAGTTCGCTTTGAGATCGGGGAGTGGCAGCACCAGCAACTCAGTCTATTGTTATGTAAACCGGCGCCTCTTCGGACAAGATGCCGGATAAATGGCTTCAGGTGGGCGCAGACGACAGATCCCAGAGCACATTTAAACACTTTCAGTTGCCGGATTTGTGATGGATACACGTACATGTTTCTACCATTCCACGCGAATTCAACATAAAATTTACTTCTTGAATTACTTCACAATAATATTACTGTTCAGTTTCATGAGTGAAAAATTGAAGAATTGTAATGAGAATTAGAGAAAATACATACATACATAGCATACATACATACATATAATTAATTACTATAGTTATTATATATTTCCACATTATTAGTATATAAAATTTACTCTGTCACACGTTAAAAGTGTTAAAATTGTTTAAAAAGGTATTTACCTTCGACAGACGGCCCGTTTCGACGCTATTTGTCGTCGTCTTCAGTGTCTCTTGAACCACTGCTGATTTTGGCTCTGCGATGTGCAGTTGTCGATGGTAGGGGTGGGGATGTGTTGTTTCTATGGTGGGGGTTGGCTGTCTGTATGCTATGACATCATAATACGTCATAGCATACAGACAGCCAACCCCCACCATAGGAACAACACACTCCCACCCCTACCATCGACAACTGCACATCGCAGAGCCAAAATCAGCAGTGGTTCAAGAGACACTGAAGACGACGACAAATAGCGTCGAAACGGGCCGTCTGTCGAAGGTAAATACCTTTTTAAACAATTTTAACACTTTTAACGTGTGACAGAGTAAATTTTATGTTTTTAACAAAGTGTTAACGAGAACTTTAATCAATGTATTAGTATATCCTAAAATGGTTACTACTTATCAAAGTTCACAACATTTCTCTGTCTACACACAAAATCGTTAAACATGGTATGGAACATAGACTAGAAAGGCAATAAAGTAAGTAACAGAACTGATGTCTCTGGAAATCAAAACAGTAATGCAGTTTCAACTGTTTGTATACTATTATGTGGCACTATTTACTCTACAGCTACACCATAATTTATCCTTGATAAATATAAGCATCGTATTTTACTGATAAAGCTTATCTAAATTTTTGTAAAGCAAAATTTATAAAACATTCGAAAGGTGTTTAATGATGTAAAGATAAAATAATAATAATAATAATAATAATAATAATAATAATGTGAATTTTATTAGTAACAACAATGTAATTTATTCGCCACAATAATTCCTTTCTACAATCCACCTTAAACGCTCTCGTCAACAATTGGATCTTCACTCAACACAGTATTCGTTATAGCACTCCACCGACGACAATGACAACTTACTTGGACTATTACGCACAACAATGAACTGTTAAACTTAACTAATATTTACACAGTACTATTTACAAATCAGAACTACCAGTTCTCAGTTCACAGTTCTTCTATCTCAGTCACTCGAGTTCACGGTATCTCGAACCACAGACCTTCAGAGACAGTTCACTGTACTCGAACTCGGGTCCCTCCAACTGCGGTCCACTGCACTCGAACTCAGGTCCCTCCAACTGCGGTCCACTGCACTCGAACTCAGGCCTTCGGATGCTGACGCAGATGCGGACGCACACTCGAGTCGAACTCCGGCTGGCTTGCTTGCTCTGGCTTTCTCACTGACTGAATAACTGAAAACTCTGAAGACTCTGTCTAGTTCGCTGGCGCCTGCTCTTTTATAGCAAAATCATAGTTGCGAGAACCTTCTACAGGTGTGTAGAGAATTATCTCAATATCTCTACATCGACAGACGTCTGGAATAATCGGGAAGGTCGTTCCACATCCACTGCGTAGCAGCTGCGCGCGCAGACTCGTCGCGTGACGTAATACACCCTCTCTCCCTTCTCTCCACCGCGCGACGTCACTCAATGTTCCGTGGAGCCCGTGCGATCTGCTTTCTTGCGGGACGCTGGTCGTGAGTTCGATTCTCACGTCGCTGTCACATTGCCCCCTCCTAAGGGCTGCTCGTCCCGGGCAGTCCCTTGGTAGGCTGCTAATCGGTCCAGATGCACCACCATCATCTTCCCTCGAGGTTGTCGCTGGATCCGGTACACCACGTCGTTGATCCGGGTCACCACGCGGTATGGTCCATCCCAGGCACGCTGCAGCTTTGGTGATTTCCCTTTGGTCCTGGTAGGTCGATACAGCCACACCAGGTCGCCCTCCTGGAATCCTGCAGAGTTGGCTAATCTGTCGTAGCGCACCTTCATCCTGTCGCTGGCCATCTTGAGGTGCTCTCTGGCCAGTTGGTGAATTCCATTCAACTTCTCGGTGAGTTCTGCCACATAGTCAGTCGCTGGCTGGTCGGCGCTGGGTGGCGTGCCAAACAGCAGATCACAGGGCAGGCGCAGCTCTCTCCCGAAGACCATGTTTGCCGGTGTCATCCCTGTTGTATCGTGGACCGAAGCTCTGTAGGCCAAGAGGAACAGTGGGACTCTGGCATCCCAGTCTCGTTGATGGTTGGACACCACCTTCCGCAGATGCTCTTCCAAGGTTTTGATGTAGCGTTCCACCATACCATCGGACTGTGGGTGGAGGGGAGTGGTCCTGGTTTTATGCACCCCCAGACGCTCGAACAATTCTCCCATCAGGTTGGATTCGAAGTTGCGCCCCTGATCGCTATGCAATTCCCGGGGCACCCCGAATCGGCAGATGAAGTTGTCAAGCAGCGCGTCGGCCACCGTCGAAGCCTCTTGGTTGGGAATCGCGTACACCTCTGGCCATTTTGTGAAGTAATCCATGGCGACTAGCAGGTAGCGGTTCCCGCGATCCGTGACCGGGAACGGTCCAGCAACGTCGATGGCGATCCTCTCAAAAGGAGCTCCCACGTTGTACTGCTGCATGGCTCCCCTGCTGCGGGTCCTTGGTCCGCTACTGGCTGCACAGGTGTCGCATCTTCGGCACCATTGTTCCGTGTCGGTCCTCTGATGCAACCAATAGAACCTCTGCCTTAACTTGTCCAGCGTCCTGTTGGCTCCCAGGTGGCCTCCAGTCACTCCAGCATGAGTCTCCTCCAGCACTTCCTTCACCTTGCTCCTGGGCAGGACAAGTTGTTCTATGCGGGTCCTTCCATCGGCCGACTCCCAAATCCTCTTCAGGATACCGTCCTTGACAGTGAAGGATTCCCACTGGGCCCAGTAGCTCTTGTAAGTGGTGCTACGGTTGGCGATATCGGCCCATACTGGTCTCTGGCCGGACTCCACATCACGTAGTAGCTGTCCAATGTTTGGGTCCTCCAGCTGCTCCCTCCTTATGGCGGCGTTATCCCATCCTGGGCTCGGCTGGGCGGCAATTGCTCGGACTGCGTGGGCGCCATCCCGCTCTTCTACTTTCAGGCAGTGTTTGCAGCCATCCGGGCACGGACGTCGTGACAGTGCATCAGCGTTGGAATGTTTCTTCCCTTGTCGGTGTTCAGAGGTGAAGTTGTACTCCTGCAGACGTTGAACCCAACGGGCGGTCTGCCCCTCCAGATTCTTGAAGCCCAATAGCCAGATGAGTGCAGAATGGTCTGTCCTCAGATGGAATTCCTGGCCATACAAATACTTGTGGAAATGCTTCAGGGCTTCCACAATGGCAAGAAGTTCTCTACGCGTCACACAGTAGTTTCTCTCAGCCTTGGATAGTGTTCGGCTGAAGTAGGCAATCACCCTCTCTTGCCCGTCCTGTTCCTGAGAGAGTACACCGCCGATGCCTACGTTGCTAGCGTCCGTGTCGAGCGTGAACTTCCTTCCAGGGATGGGATATCCCAGTACAGGAGCAGTGCAGAGCGCCTCTTTCAGTGACTGGAAGGATGACTCCGCCTCGCCCGTCCACTGGAATTGTCGTTTCTCCTCGGTCAGCTGGGTTAGAGGCTTAGCGATGTTGGCGTACCCAGCTACGAACCTTCTGTAATAAGTGCAGAGGCCGAGAAAGCGGCGCAGCTCCTGCTTGTCCCTCGGTCTCGGCCATCCTCTGACGGCTTGTAGCTTCTCCGGGTCCGTGGCCACTCCGTTGGTCCCTACTACGTGTCCCAAGTAGTTGACCTTCTTCTGGAATAGATGACATTTCTTCGGGTTCAACTTCAGTCTGGCTTGTCGCAGTCTCTCTAACACTTTCCTCAGGTTCAACAGCTGTTCGCCGAAAGTCTTGCCCACCACGATGACGTCATCAAGGTACAGCAAACAGGTGTCGTATGTCAGGCCTCTCATTACGGACTCCATTAGTCTCTGGAATGTAGCCGGGGCGTTGCAGAGGCCGAACGGCATAACGGTGAACTGCCATAGTCCTTGGCCTGTAGAGAATGCCGTTTTCTCCTTATCCTCCGGATGTAGCGCCACCTGCCAGTATCCTGACTTGAGATCCAACGTCGAGAACCACTCTGCTCCGGCCAGGGTGTCCAAGGTGTCGTCAATTCGTGGAAGGGGAAAGCAGTCTTTCCTGGTGACGTCATTCAGTCTTCTGTAGTCCACGCAGAAACGCAGGTCCCCATTCTTCTTCTTCACCAGCACCACAGGTGATGACCAAGGGCTGTCGGATTCCTCGATGACCCCTCTTGCTTTCATGCCCTCCAGTTGGCTGTCAATCTCCCTCTGTTTAGCTAGAGGGACGCGTCGAGGAGGTTGTCTGATTGGGCGAGCATTTCCGGTGTCGATGCGGTGATGAACTTTCTCCGTTCTCCCGTAGTCATTTTCAGACAGACTGAACACGTCCTGAAATTCTGTCAGTAGATCGTGGACTTGTCTTCTTTCTCTTTTGCTTAAATTCGCCGGCAATTCTCGAGCCAGCTCTTTCAGTGATGGGTCTAGATCTGGATGTGGTCGGTGACACTCCTCGTTTTCTGCCAGCGACGTCACAGACACCACCGGCTCGACGCTACCTAGTACAGTTCCACTAGGCACCTCCTTGTCCCGATTGGTGACATTCAGGACCCTCACCGGTACCACCTTCTGATTCGGGAGTAGGGATCTGGCCACATAAACCCCATCTATCGGAGTTGTTTGCGAATCGAGGAGCAGGTTTCTCTTAGGTTGTCCGTCCAGTCTTGCCGTCACCACCATCTCGCAGCCTGCTGGGATTGTCACTTGATTCTCCAAGGTGAGTCTGCCGGCCATGGGTTGGTCTTCGACGTCCCTCAGGAACACTTCATCCTGACCAAAACGGAGGATACGGCGCCGGACGTCCACCGTTGCATCGAAGATCCGCATGGCGTCGAGTCCCAGGATGACGTCTTCAGTGATGTTGGCGACGAACACCCACATCTCTAGTCTCCTCTTTCCCAAGGTCAAGTCCAGGAAAACCTCTTTTTGGATGGGCAGGTTCTCGCCTGAGGCAGTACGTAGCTCATACCGGCGCAGCGGCGTCCTCCCAGGTAGTCCACGCACGACTTCCGGTCTGGCGATAGTGAGCGACGCCCCGGTGTCTACCAGTACTCTGCATGGGCGGCCTCTTACCCATCCGTCAGCAATCAGCCCATCGTCGCATCTTCTGTTAACCGTCTTCAAGATCAGCCGAGGGGATGGTGATGACGGCGCCGACGTGCCCCTCATCGCATCGGCCCCTTTTAGTTTTCCTGTTTGTGACCAGATCGGTCACAGTCCCTCCTCAGGTGTCCAGGCTCGCCGCAGGACCAGCAGGTGGGCACTCCTCGTCTTCGTCGCTCGGGTGATTTCGGTTGACGTTCCTCGACGTCGGCCGCCGCGACGCTCCTAATCCGGTGCGATGCCGAGACGTTCGCCGTCAACTTGGCTGCCTCCATCCTGAGGGCCGCCGCCAGAGCTGCATTGATGGTGCGATGCTCTGCCAGGAGTAGCTGTTGCTTTATTTCCGGGTCTCGAACTCCGCTGCCGAAGGTGTAGGCCGCCTCTCCAGCGATGAAGTCATTAGGTAGGCCCCTGAGCGCCTTATGGGCCAGTTGTTCCACCGCCATCGCGAATTCTTGCAGGGACTCGCCTGACTGTTGGACCCTCGTTTTTAGTTGGGTCCTAAATGCTGCAGCAAGTTGATGGTCACCATAACGTCCCTCCAAGGCCGCCATTATCTCAGCGGCTGTCCCGTCTTCTGGAACGCTGTGAAGAATCTCCGACGCCTGTCCCTGAAGCGCAGCCAGCAGCTGAGTGGTTTTCTCTGCTGGCGTCCACCCATTGTGCTCTGCGATGGCCTCGAACTGGCGACGGAATATCGCCCAAGACGTCGTACCGTCGAACTTTGGCGTCTTGACGTTGTGATGTCTGGCTGAGGGCGATGGTTCCACATGGCCACTACATGAGGTCCTCAATTCTGACGTCGATCTTTCCACGGCCCGTTGAACTTCCTCGGCAATTATCTGTTTCTGTTCTCTAGCCTGGCGATCCATCAACGCGAGGATGTGCTTGTTTTCTACAGCATGTTGGTCCATCAGCACACACGTTTCCTCTTGACGACGCTCGAGATCGCGGATTTTTCCGTCGAAATGGTCTACATCCTGTCTCAACTCGGCTACTGTCTCGTTTATAGTTGTAAAATTCTGGTTTAATTTATCCAGATCGGCCTTAAGTTCGTCTTTCACAATGGCGACAATTCCATCTACGTGGGCCGAAACACTTTCGATTTGTGTAGTGACGTCATCTTTCACTCCGCTTATGTCGCCTTTCACTCCGCTTATGTCGCCTTTCACTTCACTTATGTCACTTTTCATCTCCGTTTTCACTTCACTTATATCGTTCTTGACCTCACTGATGTGCTTGTTCATTTCGTTCATGTCGTCTTTCATTTCTGCTTTTACGTCACTTATGTCCTTTTTCATTTCAGCTTTCATTTCCGCGATGGCTTGCAGGATCTGCTGTAGGTTCTCCATTGTCGATAATGTCCCGATTCTGACACCAGTGTGAATTTTATTAGTAACAACAATGTAATTTATTCGCCACAATAATTCCTTTCTACAATCCACCTTAAACGCTCTCGTCAACAATTGGATCTTCACTCAACACAGTATTCGTTATAGCACTCCACCGACGACAATGACAACTTACTTGGACTATTACGCACAACAATGAACTGTTAAACTTAACTAATATTTACACAGTACTATTTACAAATCAGAACTACCAGTTCTCAGTTCACAGTTCTTCTATCTCAGTCACTCGAGTTCACGGTATCTCGAACCACAGACCTTCAGAGACAGTTCACTGTACTCGAACTCGGGTCCCTCCAACTGCGGTCCACTGCACTCGAACTCAGGTCCCTCCAACTGCGGTCCACTGCACTCGAACTCAGGCCTTCGGATGCTGACGCAGATGCGGACGCACACTCGAGTCGAACTCCGGCTGGCTTGCTTGCTCTGGCTTTCTCACTGACTGAATAACTGAAAACTCTGAAGACTCTGTCTAGTTCGCTGGCGCCTGCTCTTTTATAGCAAAATCATAGTTGCGAGAACCTTCTACAGGTGTGTAGAGAATTATCTCAATATCTCTACATCGACAGACGTCTGGAATAATCGGGAAGGTCGTTCCACATCCACTGCGTAGCAGCTGCGCGCGCAGACTCGTCGCGTGACGTAATACACCCTCTCTCCCTTCTCTCCACCGCGCGACGTCACTCAATGTTCCGTGGAGCCCGTGCGATCTGCTTTCTTGCGGGACGCTGGTCGTGAGTTCGATTCTCACGTCGCTGTCACAATAATAATAATAATATATAATAATGATAATGCTGGAGATTATCTACCTACATGAATAATTATTCTGAAAAGCAATGTAATATCAGCCGTTAAGCATAAAACACAAGAGATAGTGCATAGCACTTTTTCTGCTGTGTTCTAATTTAGCAATGATATTGTAACAGTAATAAATCTCCAAATCTGATTTCACAAAGCGTAATATTTGTTTAATTATGTCATTATTATTTTGCTAGGCTACAAAGTATTCATTGTCATATTCATAACCAAAGGTCACAAGTTAACGATTATTTGTAGATCAGAAGTTATTTACTTATGAGTTGAATCTCATGTTGGGTCGTCGCAGCTCGCCGAGAAATAAATAAAATTAAAAAAAAAAAAAAAAAATCCTACTTAAAGTACCGTACTTCATTTAAAATTGTATACATACTCAGAACTACGTGTTTACGAACAATAATAACAACAACACGCCTAGTCCACTGCTGTGGAGTAATGGTTAGCATGCCTGACCGAAAAACTAGCGGGTTCAAATCTTGGTTGGGACAAGTTACCTGATTGAGGATTTTTCCGGAGTCTTCCCTAAACCCATTACAAGCAAATGCTGGGTAACTTTCGGAGGTGGTCCCCGGACTCAATTCGCTGGCATTATCATCTTCAAAACATTCAGACGCTAGATAACTACAGCAGTTAATACAGCGTCGTAAAATAAACCATTAAAAATCACGCCTATTTGTTGTAATTGTTTTTATACATCTCGATTACACACTTTTAACACTTTATATTGCTTAAGAATATAGTTAATTACAATAATTATTTTCTCGTGATAATATGAAAAACTAATGTAAGTGGTATATTAACGTACCTAGTTTACTACTTTCACTTTCTAGTCAACTGGTAATAAACCACTTAGTTTTTCATATTAACACAAAAAACGTTATTATAGCTAGCTATATTCTGAATTGTTTTATATAATAATAATAATAATAATAATAATAATAATAATAATAATAATAGTAGTAAATTTCTACATTTATTTATACGGTATTACTACATTAGCACTGTTTCACTTTTTGAAATATGCCCGTGGGTCTCGCAAGTTGATCAAATTCACTTTGGGTTTGGGCTAAAAATAGTTAAGAGCCTATGATGTAGATCAGCGGTTTTCCAACTTTTTCAATACGTGACACACTAAAAGTTTAATTTAAAATCCCGCGGCACGCTCATATAATCTAAACTAGCGATTCTTAACTAGACAGGACTATTTTTCGTAAAATCTTGTGAAGTACGATATTTTTATAGTTGGTCCATGGTGACACTTGTGGCGGACAAAGTCGAAATTGGAGTTTTTCTCGAGGTTCTCCCGTTTCCCCACATTAGACATCTACACTATTTCGTCAACATTTCTCCATTCCATCATCATGCCATAGCATTCCCCGAACTCCAGCTGGCGACGCATGGAGGGGGCTGGCCTAGGGACGAGTGGGGTTGCCTACCCGAAACCTGGGTACGCAGCGAACCTTAGTTTGGTCAGCCGGTGTGGGTTTGGGAATGCGTCTAGCTTGAGAGTTAGCGCAGTAGATCTAATAATCTCGCACTGTTGGGTCGTAGTGCCCTCTCCCTTAAATTCAAATTCAAATTCAATTCAAGTTTGGTGAGATATTTCAACTTTACTGATCTGGCGACCCTTACTGCGCGTCAGTCATTCTCTTCTCTGCTGCTCGCATACTACACTGTGTTTACTGAATGTTTACTTTTGCCGCGTTAGCTGAAAGTTGACTCTTGTGGACTTAGGCCTACTTCTTTTTTACTACACTTCTCACTTTTGCTTTACCAATTTTTCCTACAATAACTTTTACTATTATACTCCGCCGAGTTAGTTCTGTGGCAGCGCGTCTGCCTCCAGACTAGCCGGCCCGGGTTCGATTCCCGGCAGGGTAAGAAATTTTCATGTAAAATTTCTACCTCGGGACAAGGAGAGATGGCGGTGCACAACATCTAATCCCTAAATTGTGCACCAATATGCCTGGGTTAAATCCCAAATATCTCCACAGTGCATATGAAGAGAAGGCATATGGAATATGTATTATGTGTCTTTTTCGTGTTAAATTTTACCGTACCTGGTTAACAGGCTGAAACATGTTAACCAGGCACGGTAAAATTTAACACGAGAAAGACATGTAATACATATTCCGTGTGATATAGTGCTAAAAGTTGTGTAATCAAGATGTATAAAGAAGACATAATATGGCACTGTTGACAGTGGTTCGTTCGTCGGATGGGGACGTTAAGCCTGACTGTCCGGTTGGTGCTATTCGTCAGGAGTACGCTACTTGCCGGCAACCGGTTTCCCCTTCTCCCTTCCTCACCTCCATCATCAACCTCACCCATTCCCTACACTACACTTCCACGGACACATACACTCATCCTGATACAACACATACGAATAACTCTTCACAGATACACATCATGTACAGCGTGGGCCGCCGAAGTGGTGTATCTTTTTAGTTTGTTATTTAATGACGTTGTATCACTACTAGGTTATTTAGCGTCGATGAGATTGGTATTAGCGAGATGGTATTTGGCAAGATGAGGCCGAGCATTCGCCATAGATTACCTGGCATTCACCTTACAGTTGGGGAAAAGCTCGGAAAAACCAACCAGGTAATCAGCCCAAGCGGGGATCGAACTCGCGCCCGAGCGCAACTTCAGACAGGCAGGCAAGCGCCTTAACCGACTGAGCCACGCTGGTGGCTCCGAAGTGGTGTACAAATTGAAAATGAATCACAGTCCTGCCATCTATCCGCAATATGCGGAACCCGAATCACGCAAGTGAAGTGAGTAGACACAAACACTTTTACTATTACTATTTTGTCACGGCACATCGGTTGAAAATTGCTGGTGTAGACTATTAGAAAGTGTTAATTTACGCATAACTCTTAGACTCTGGGTCTGAACTGGCTGGATGTAATTATTATTGACTAAATAAAACCACAAATTTTTTAACAAAATAACTGTGACTTCGCACTTTCGTAGTACGGATACACAATGACAGCGTATTGGTATTGCCTTCTCACTTATTTTCAGAATCATCATATACTTTACATAGGTATTTGGTGATGAACTTCACATTGTCACGCATCCCTACATTTTTATCTGGAATCAGTCTGTGCTAGAAGGAGAGAACAGATTTTTACGGACATATGCGTAGAATTAGGAAGTATGAGCCAGTGCAAATTTTAATTATCTTCCACACGACTTCTCTTCCCACAAAACCACACCTACAGGAGCTTTCTCCATCACAAACTAACTGGGAATAGAACGGATGTGTTTTTGGTGAGAAACATGAGCTATAACTGAGTATAACATTTATAAACTTTTTGTTTTATTACTAAAGATTTTACATAATTTTATCTGCATTGGGAATGCAGATGTATGCAGTAGACTGTGGGTGTCCAGTAACGGATTATACCGCCACTAGCTTTAATTTTGTGACCTCCAGTGAGTCATCCTTCTTTAGAATGAGTGCTTAAATATATTAGATCCGCAGGCTAGTTTATTTCATTGCAATTCCCATGGCGGAATTAAGAGAACACCGCCTGACTACATATATTTTCCGGATAGCGATACAAATGGAAAGAAGAACAGAAAACATATATTTCTTTAACTCAAAACAAATAAACCAACCACGTATAATATTTATTGCGGTGTTCTTCCAAGATCTCTTGAGGTTTTGTTAGGTCTCCGAGATCAGAAGAACAGAGGTAGTTTCACATTGGGTCGTGCAGCTTACGAAATAAATACACAGGGGTCACGTTCTTCACTTCTTCCGGTATTCTTTTTGCAAATACGTCACAAGTTAGACAATACTGTTAAGATACAGTAACGATCCAATTCTTCTTTTACAATGACTCACTCTACCACAAAGTTTTAACCATTCTTTATTTGTAATTGCAAGACACAGAACTTGTAAGTAATGGTTGCTTTAAATAACATACGCCAGTAAGACACTAAGTGAGGACCTAACATTCTAAATGTGCTAAGTGCCAAAACCAACTTTCTGAGATACTGATGAAAAACACACTGCACAATCCATGTTGAGATACCTACAACACCATCTTTTGGCGTACGAATGAGTCACTTACAGTTGAGCTACAACAAAGACGATTTAGGCCCAATTGTATAAAACTCCCTGACTAAAGATCAATTTTGATCGAAGATCGGAAAGTGAACCGAGTTTAGACACTTCTTCTATTGTATAAAACTTTTCTGCGATCAAATTACCTTGGTTTAAATGCAATCTAACTTCACGTGAAAAGGACTTGGCAACATCGCATAAACAGGTGAAGTATATGATGCGCGTGCCATGTTGTACAGGTTTGTTCAGTGTTGCCAATCTAGCGACTTTAACTCTTTTTCGACGACAATTTCTTTTAACTTTTATATATTGCTTAAATAGGGATTTAGCGACCTTTTTATCACCCCATAGTGACAAAATTTAATCTTTCTTTGTTGTTAATAATAAGAAATCTAGCGACTTTCCAACTACTTTTTGGCGACTTTCCGCACACTCTGTTGGAGACACTGGTTTGTGTTGTGCGTTGTAAATAATGTTATGTTATGGTGTTTGATACTGCTAAACATAATAAATCTTTATAAAACATATATATTATTTTAATGTACCGAAATACATATGATATTTCCATGCAGATATTCTGCGTCATCATACGATGAAAGAGTAATGGAACGGAGACAATTTTCGTTTAGTAATACAGTTAATTGAAAATTTATGAATGTACCTATGATATCCATGAATAATTAATTGTTGTTATAAACATGATATAATTATAGGTTATGTCATTTTATACTGCTGAACACGATAAAGCCTTATAAAATATAAGAATGTTTGTATATTAAGGCAAGAAATTGAAAAAAATATATATATATATATAAATGTTTCTACCATATATATTAATAATAATGGTTATTATTTTTGCACAATCTGCCACTCGTATACTTCAAACAGAAAAGAAATAACTGAACTTGGATCATATAACTTAACCGGAGAAATTTCTTCAGTCAAAGTTGACTTTAGTTTAAGACAAATTAATCTCAGATTAGATTTTATACAACACAAAATTCCAAGTTCAGCTAGAACGAGAATCAATTTAACCTCTGATCTAAGCTTAAATGGTTTATACAAGCGGCCCTAAGTATGATATTCTCATATGAATGCTTCTTCTTTAGCTTGAATAAAATGAAATTTGAAAACTTGACACTTAGCATATTTAGAATGTTGGGTCTTCAATTGGACACGGCGTTGTTGGTGTATTTTGTTGAAGTCGGAGTGACACAATCGACTGACATACCCGCGAAGGACGTGTTACGAAGTTGAATTTTTTCATAACTTTTTCCACAGAAATTTCGAAACATTTAATGTAGAATGATGTAGATCAAACTATTTTCAGTCAAGTTCACACTCTTCTCTATTATAGCGTTCTACAATCATTAGGGTCTGTACGAGAGTTTTCGCACCCTACTCGACGCTAAGCGGTTAACGCTATGTTGACGTAATTGATGAGCCATTCACCTCATGTTATTTCAATAGCGAATACACTATATCCATAATCTATTACAAAATATTTCAATATCCAGTAACTTTATCACTATACAATTTTGTTATTCTAGGTTTAATTTGTAATTCAGTAAATATAAAATATTCTTTGTTTTTCTATGATAAATTATCTAGCTTTCATTAGTCAGGTAATCTTTTCGTACTTTAATTTTTATTGTAATTGTAATTGTAAATTTAATATTGTAATTTTATTTGTATGTTTGTGTTGTATCGGATGTGGCCCTGGCATTGAGCTGATCCCTCATCCGGGGAGGCCCTCCATGTCCTTGTGTGGTCAAAAAAGTATGTATGTGATCCATAGATTAATTCCTCTCCCGACAGGTCGCAGCCCTGTAAGGCCCGGGTGGAGTGGGTCGTGTAATTAGAACCTAAAAGGGAGAGGTTAAACTAAGGGAAAGAAGAAGAAAAGAAGAAGAATTTTATTTGTAATTGTAAATTTAATACTAATTGTAATTTTATTCTTCATATTATAGTTGGAATCTCCTGGTAGAGGGGCAGAGAAGGCCTGACGGCCTTATCTCTACCAGGTTAAACATATAAATATTAAATCCAAATTATATATCCAGACGGATAACTTTGAAGTGAACGAAGTTTACTATGGACCCAATCCGGTTGAAACATAGTATCTCCTAGGTATGTGAATGATATTCATCTACTTAGAACATCTCAAGATGAATAAATTATTCAATAAGAAGCACAAGAAGGCTCAGCAAAGAATTTTTCGTTGAAATTCCAACAGACAACAGCTTGAATCGTCCGCCAAGCGAAAACATTCCTTTGTTTAACTCGCCGTAAGTCGCAAACCAGTAAAGATTTTAAATAGCGATCACTTTTAAACGTAATTTTCATTCTTTCTCAACATATCTCTCGCTTTGACCCTCCATCTGAAGTGAAAAATAAAAACGTTTGCCGCTTACCAACTTTTGAAGATGTATATATCTATTCTGAACACATCTGAACACATTGACCACATCGAAGTTAGTATTTTATTTCTCACCTTTAAAAAAGATTTTAGTTTCAAATTCTTTTCTATGCTTTCCTTAGACATTGAACTATTAATTTTAAAAAATTAAAGCTCGATTGATTAACTATTGTAGGAGTTGCGAGATGATAAATCTTTAACGGAGCGGGAAATATCGTATAATAGAACCTTACATCAAAGAAATACGTTCACCGATCCCTTACGACCATTTCAGAAGTTTTACGAACGTGAAAATACGTAACCAAATACATCACTACTGATGTCAACATAGCATTAGCCGTATAGCGGCCGTCGAGGGTGCGAAAACTCTCTAATGATACCTTCTTTTATCTCTACAGTTCATAATAGAGTAATAACGGATCTGGAGATAAAATTTATTTCGTTTCATCTATATAAAGGAGTCTTCTGAGTTTAGTAAACCTTATACGTTGTGTATTGTAACTACTATTCTGTATTATAATCACAATCACTATTCTGTATTGTAGTGTTAATTGTAATTATTGTGTGTAATTAAGTTACCACTTCCACCGGGTGTTTGCCCACTTGCAGTGTAAATAAATATATACATAGCCTACATGTAGCAAAATTCTTCACTTTTTCATCCGATTTAAGACACAGTTACTATGGCCAGTTTTAACAAAGTCTGTTGTTTGGTAACTGAATAGGTCGTTAAAAAATTCCTTTCATTCTTCTAGGAGGTCTTGACAATACTACTGTTTCATGAATGCTGCCTACGTCTTCCTTTGCGTTAGTGTTTGGTTTAATTAATAATTGCTTCCCAGACAATTTATTATATCAGAAATTCTTCCATATTGAAATTATCCTACATTGTGGAAATGAATAAACAATGTATTATTCTTTCTGATACGTTGTGGGAAGCCTTCATTAAAATATCTGTATTCATGTAGAATAGCCTTTCCTCTTACGACATAGCCTATTTCGCTAATATTTCCTCAAGAAAATTTGATTTCAATGTGTGTGTAATCTATCACATCTAAAATACTTAGGAAACGGTATATGTTATACAATCTTGTTTCACTTTCGGGTTGCCTACATCCTAAGGGAAGGCAAATATATCATGATCTCACAGCAGCAATAGCGTACGAGCTTTATACATTATTCGGGTCGCATTTGCTCTAAATGTCTGCAAATGAAATGAACTTGACGCATAGAATCGTACGCTATAAGCAGTTGCTGTATTGAAGTTCATTGAGCCCGATCTTTAGGTTCGAATGTGTTCTGTTCCTACATAATTTAGGCCTAATCAATAATTTAATTTTCCATTTGCATTTGATATTCTGATATACAAAATGTGACAATTTTTGTAATAGCAATAAATTCTAATCTAGATTTGAATTCCATAAAATTCTAACAGCCCCTATCACAAAGATTTATTTATTTATTAAATTCTCTACTAATTTCAAATTTTCTGTTTAAACACAGTTTTGCAAGTTGTGACAATTGAGTAACCTACAAAGTTTAGCCAGTCTTCGGGCGCCTTTTATTGAACAAAAAGGTTACAACGCTGGAAACAGGTGAAGTATCTCATTGAGTATTACTGTTAAAAAGGTATGCAAGCAATATCGGCTTGAATTTTGTATTTTATTTACACACAATTGTTTTCAGTGTCCTTAAAGAAAATTGAAGTTATAATTAAATAATCTCTTTTTAAGTTGAAGAAGAATAAATTTTATGAAAGGTTTAGCCTTTATGTTGTACACTACAATATTTATTTTCTATTTAAATGTTTGATTTATTTCAATATAAGACTCAATAAAGCAATGCTCGAAATATAAAATGTACTATGTTTTGCCTCATTTTGTATAAAAATTACGACATCCAAATCAATATTTAAAAAATCAATGGACTCTTAAGCACACCTCAAGAAAACAAAATATAAAAGTATTTTATCATAAAAATTAGAGGTAGTTTATACTATTAAGTTTGCTTCGATTGCTACAAGCATCTTTATTGCTACATTTATGACAGCATTAACCTATCAATGTATTTATTTTCGGACAAACTATTTCCTGACACAATTCCTTTTCATTCTTCATGATTTATTAATTAATAGTATAGAAATTGTGCTCGAAAAATACACTGCCTTGCCTCCATCTTCAAATTTTAACACCTCTTTGAACCTTTAAGAGTGCAAAAATGAGATGATAAATTAACAGGATATTTAACAGTCTGTTAATCTTAACGGAAGTTGATGAAGCGTTCTTTTCGTTAAATCATCTGTTAAAATGGCTCTATCGGAGTGTTAAGCTTTGACGTACGCCTACACCGATGAAGCTGACAACTAGTATTTTTTCCCCATCTCAAAGTCCTTCGGAATCGATCGCGTCTGGACCTGCGATACTTTGGTTTATAGGTAATCCTGGTAACCACGTCCACCGCTGTGGTGTAGCGGTTAGCACGTCTGACAGTGAAACAAGCGGGCCCGGGTTCAAATCCTGGTTGGGACAAGTTACTTGGTTCTGGTTTTTTCCGGAGTTTTCCCTCAACCAATTGGGGAAGAATTACTGGATAACTGTCGGCGTTGGACCTCTAACTCATTTCGCTATCATTAATTCACATATTATCATCATCATCATCATCATCATCATCCATATAATAGCCCGGGTTAACCTCTTCAGTCCTGTTGTAGAGTATACTATACATTAAATTTTCCTTTAATTTTTTTGCAGTGTCTTGGATATTTTTTAAAATTTTGAAAAATTAAATTTGATAGAAATGAAGAGTATCACTTTTGCAACATTTCTATACCATAATGACAAATTATAATTTAAAATTTGGGGCACCAAGAGTCAAAATTGCCCCAAAATTTGATTTTCTGTGAATACTTGATTTAGGATTTTTGGAATCTCAGAATGATTGTGTGACCGATTATTTTTTTTTTCAATTTTTTTTTTAAATATAAATTGGGGACTGAAAAGGTTAAATTTACGGTGCAACGTGCTATACTTGTACAAGAGCGCGGCCTTTCGGCTCTCCAATCATTCATAGAATATAAGTGGTAAGCACAATAAGCCTCAGGCTGCAGTGTAAGCCTTCGGGTCCCTCCTCCGTACGAAGGAAGAAAAAACACGTAACTAAGGAAGAGTGTAATTATGATATCGGGGTAATTTTAATCTAAATAACATACTAAGAGAAACTGAGCATATTCGTAACAACAAAGCTCTGTTTTTCTAGCCTATGTATATTAATAATGTGAATATGAAACAATGATTGAAAATTATAGAAAAGCTTGAAATGATGTCAGAATAAGAAATAACTGTACAGTTTTTCGTCACCGTTTTTGACGTGTGAAATGAGTAACGGGAGCGTTAATTGCGAGTGTTTTACACTTGCCGCAGTCAGTCTGACAACTGTATTTGGCATATGGCTGATGTGACGTGTATAGGAAGTGGTACCATTCTCAGCTGCATTATCAACATGCTCACAAACAGGGCACTATATATCTAGGATAGACGCCAAAAACGCTGGCGCCAGATATAACTCCTGTGTAACAGTGGTCTAATTGTAAGTAAGTGATGCATTTATTCACAAGTAGGCCTATACAAAATAGAAGAAAATGACGTACGACATAAAAACTATAGGGTAAAGGTTGGTAATATTGTGATACTAATAATATTATGATAGTATTTTGAGAATATTTTACAATTTTATTGAGCCAGAGAAGGACCGGTTTTGTGCAGAAACTTGTCCACGAACATTTCCTTAATACGTTGACGCAAAATATCGAACTTCCTCTCGCTCAGTAAAATTGTAAAAGAATTCTCAAAAAGAACTATCGTAATATTATTAGTATCAAAATATTACCAATTTTTAGCCTATATCTGTTTATTAAAGTAACCGTTAGTTCATGAGGTACAGTATGTAATGTTGTAGACAAGGGGTTCTCAACCTTTGAGTGACCGCGGCCCGGTAAATCCTTTTTCTATAAGACGACTGTCCGGTGCAAACAAATTTACTAGTAAATACATCTCCAATGTTTTTAAAGTTTATACATTTAACTAATATAAGTATTAATAATTACAAATGGCGTAACCTTAACACTTTAACAGTATTAGTGCATTATGAAAACGGTGTGACATATTGACAAATAATTTAATTAATTATTTATCAATCACTGCATTAATGAAATTTTGTAGCATGTTGTGGTTTTAATTGTATCATTCGACAATGGACTGTCTTTCATTTTGCTTGCCCCAGCCTGGCCCAATACTTCATTACAAGCAACAATCAAAGAAGTCTTCATGATTGTTTCGCCAATGGAATACGGTTTTTTATATTTGACTAACTTTAATGATAATAGTAGTAGTAGTAGTAGTAGTAGTAGTAGTAGTAGTAGTAGTAGTAGTAGGTTTATTTTGCCTGGCAGAGTTAAGGCCATGAGGCCTTCTCTTCCACTCAACCTTAATAAATACGATGCCGTCAGAAGTGAAGTTTCAGTGAAACATGCGAAATAATTTTCTTTTCGATTTTGAATGCATCTATTTTACGCGTGAAGAATTCCATGGGCTTGTCGAATAAATCAGGATGTTTTGTGTTGAGACATCGAAAAAGTCACGATGGTTCATAGTTTCATATCTCAGAACAGTAGTACAACTGGCACATCGAGGTCGTGGCAATTGGTGAGTGTCAGGACATTGCATTAAACGAAATTTTTAGTTGTCCATGTATTTGCTAGTGAACACAGACTTTTCTTCTGTGTACCGATAGTTTTTCCCTCCTTTTGCTTATAGGCCTACTGAAGATCGCTCTATGACTTGAGGTGAATGCATATCTAGTTTGTTCATCACAAACACCTTTAGTACGAAATTTCTTAATTCTTTTATTCATATTAATATTTAAATCTTGATACCTATTACTTTTAAAAAATCACGACACTCGGGGTTTGAAACAAGCAGTGACTCAGTCGGAAAAGGCGCTTATCTGCCGTTCCGGAGTTGCGCTGATGTTATTTGCGTGTCAGATACATTAAAAGCATATAGGCTAGCAGTTGCAACGTTATTTAAGTTAAATCTTGTTAGATATTATTGTATAGATATTCTGTAATTCTGAGGTAGTTTTATTTAGAATAGGACAAATTATTACTCAATTTTGCATCAAGTGCTTATGTAAAATAATTTGTGACGTCACATTTTGAAATATTAAGATAAATAATCAAGCTCGCAAAATCTGATATTTTTGGATTTCTACAAACAATAAACTCGGTTGATAGTGTCTGCACTTCCCGACCACGTCATCTGTGATTCAATTCCCGGCATGGACGTAGATTTATCTGAAATCCATAGGACTGGAAGTTTGTCCCTATTTCGTGTACATTTTCTGCGTTGTTTCTTTGACCAGACAGGCCGGCATTTTAGACAGACTAATGTTGTTACACTAAAAGGCTAAAGCATGTAGAGGATATTACAACGTCTCACTGAAAAAGGGGGGAAAAAAAATTGATGTACTATTACATATAAATTTTGGCTCTACTTAACATATAGCCTATATACAGTCTTACTAATAAACCGTGTATAGTTTTTATAAGAGACTTATGCAGAGTTGAGACAGAAAACGTTACTAATAAACCGTGAATAAGCTATGGACGTATAAACAGGCTGTAACTATACAATGGGAATTACTTTGCAGTAGTTATATACACGAAACCCCTTGTTTAAGCGTTGTATATAGGGAAAAAATGGCCGCCCCTCTAACAGCTGTTCGTATCGACTGTCATTTTATGATGATGGTTACCTTGTAACCACAGAAGAACAAACCAAAGATCATAGAATTATTAGAATAATATTGCTGTAGCTTGTACTCTTTGACCAAAATATAGTGTGATAATCGATTAGAGCCAGTTGTACTATCGATATTTAACACGCTACACTAGAGCGCTCTACCGCATGCAATAGAGAACATAAGATATTCTATTACCTTTCGTAACGAAGTAATGACGAAACTATGACGTAGCTGTGTAACAGTTATACTGTTATACACGACGTATGTAGTGATTATTAGTAAGGAATTTACACATGACTTATAAACGAGCTACTCATTGTATAAGTATAAGACAGTTAAACGTCTGTATATAGAGTTTTTATTAGTAAGACCGATATAATATAATATAACGTTTGCACTGAAAGAGAAAGGATTGTATAAAACATATTTTGCAGGAAATTCATTATGCAATTCACAAACATATTATTTAAAGCCATTAAATATAACATAAATTGCATCATAAGAGATTATATATCACTGGCAGGGATTATTATTCATTTTCCGTTTATTATTTAACACTCATAATTTTGTTTCATCAATTAATGGTTAATTATGACGTCATATTCTTCTTTTCAGTCTGTATTAATTCATTGCATAACAGAAATTCCTTTCATTTATGTTAAAGGGCCAAATTGCCAAGGTGGTTGTGACTATGGAATTTGAGTAGTGCACCTTGAAGAATTTTCTACGAGGGCAGGGCAGGGCAGGACCGCTTCGCCGTGTCTCGGGGGTTTGTTGTGCTGTCCAACAGATTCCTGTGCGAGGGACTGCTAATAAATCTGTCTCCCTTTAAATGGAAAATACGATCTACATGCCCCGTTCGTGTGTTGATAAAAGAGACGGAGGACGGGATGCGCATCCAGGAACAAAACCTTTGATAGTCTTAAGAGTCGAGGGTTAGTTAAATATATTACAAAGGCGTTCATCATATTAACTTCTGGCTCCAATAAGGGTCAAATATAGTTCAGGCAATTGACAACTTCTCACTAAAGTTAACCATAACCAAGTCTAGCCAGATTCCTTGAAGTTATAGGTACACAAACTACAATGATATGATGTGATGTAATGATATGATAAGGGATTATTGATATTCTGATTATTGTTTAACAAGTGACATGACATGACATGACATTACATACCATCTAAAATAGAAAATCGATAATTTTTTACTTAATACGATTTTCCTCTTTGCTCTTCTTATGATATGATATGATATGATATGATATGATATGATATGATATATGTGATATATGTGATATATTATGATACACATCCAATGGCTGCCACGAGATTGTCTCTCAAGAATAATGAAGAATTACCAACCTTGGGGAACAAGACATTAGGGATAACCATTGAAACGACTACTGTACAACTGAGACTGGAACGGATGATCCATTTGGTCCAAATCCATGAAAAGTGTTATAATGATATAGGCCTATTATAACCTTACATGATATGATATGATATGATATGATATGACATGATATGATATGATATGATATGATATGATATGATATGATATGATATGATATGATATGATATGATATATGATAATGTTACTATACGATACATGATATGATACGATATGTGATATACGATATATGTTATGATTCCTCTTTGTTAATTGTAAATCACCATGTATACAGTTTTATAAGTGAATAAATATACAATTCAGTTAAAGGGATGGCTGCTGAGAAGCAAATAAAAAAAAAAAGAAACTTAACTATATAGAAATTTTGTTTTTGTACATAAAAATAAATTAATTACATGGCTGTAACCAAATGGTTCCCCATATTATAGGAGAGCTATCCCTTTACGGATTTTATCTCTCATATTTTGAATGTCACATAAATATGAAATATTAAAAAATTCAATCAATATTTTAAGCTGCAGGATTTATACCGTTGTGGCTGAGGGGTTAGCGAGTTTAACTCCGAAACCAGCGGTCCAGGGTTCGATTCCCGGTCAGGACGAGTTGCTTGGGTGAGGTTTTTTCGTGTTTTTTCCCTCACTCCTATGGATGAATATTAGGTAACTTTATCAGGCGATTGGAACTCATCTTCGCCACTTCCTTTCCTCCCCCATCATCCTTTCCTCATCATCCCGTTTCTTGTTTTTCAGATCACTCTACTGGCGGCCTCCCGAAGCTGCTGGCTTCTCAACCGGCCTCCATGGAATGTTGTTCAGCGATGTTGGATGGCTTCTGCAATGGCACCCAAGGCGGACCTGCTCGGGGGAGGAGTTTCCCTCGGACCGACAGGGGGAATTTGCCGAGGCAGGAATGGTATATGGATTCTGTCGGATGTAGAAACTGGTCGTTAAGGGAGTCATGTGATTAGGGCGGTGCGCGTAGGAGATCTGTGGCATGCAACTCATTCCATATCGAGGGTTAGCGCAATAGATCTCAATAGGTCGTAGTACTGGGCCATCCGTGCCCCCTCAGTTAAATTCCATTCTATATACAGAAAGCTAAAGGAACTAATACAGATAGAATAAAACCAATTTTCCGTGTGAGAGACACCAGAAATGTATATTTCCATGAAATTTCTAAATCGTGTTAACAGTATGACGATATTTCCTCAGTATTTCTTATAACGAAGAAGTAATGGAAGAAAGGGGTTGATAGATTCAATTTAGCGATTGATGCATAAGAACAGAACGGAACGTGAGATGTGGTTAAGTAAGAACGCGAGGAGTAGGGGATGGATTACAAGGGCGGGAAGGCGCTGGAAGAAGGTTTTCAATACAACCAGACGTGCTGCATCCTTCAAGAATATTCACTTCCTCGCTCAAACCCATAGGGAATATTCCAAAAGAGTGTAAATTTTAAAGTTTGACTTTCTAAAAAGTTAATGACTTTTACTTCGTAAGACGAGAACTTAAAGGGGTTCTAGAATTAGCAGTGTAAAAAATATAGTGCTTTATAATCCAAGAGTCACGTTACCACTAATTTGATGTAGCTACATTATCTTAACAAAGTTGGTAAAATGTAGTTTGCGTATGACTTTATTTTAACTTATATAACCTTCACTTGTAATATAACGTTTCAGTTTGGTTTCCGATGAAGACTGACAAATCTTAAGTTGCACATACAGATACTCGTAACATTACTTGCGCATCTGTCAATAAGTGTTAGGAATACAATCTTCCACAAGGTGGATTTTTTCATACTCACAATTAGATGCAAAGCTTGCAGGTTTACATCTGTGTTAGGACAATAAAAATCTTCACATTTTCTTGGTTTGAAGGGGAAGTTTCACTTTTAAAAATGTATAATACCATCTGTCTTAAATCAACGCGCATAAATAGCTTTTCGTTCTCTATATTACAAGGTTCCAGACAAAATTAATTTCATTTCATTTCATTTATTATATTCTATAGAACTTACATTAGCGATGAAGCTTTAAGATGTGGAACAACTCAAAGTTTTACAAGATTACAATTACAATTTTTACAATTTTTTACAATTTCAATTTCAACTTTTTACAATTTTTTGGCGAGATGTAGTGAGATAAGATGATGCCGAGAATTCGCCAACAGATTACTTAGCATTTGCCTTATGGTTGGGGAAAATCTCGGAAAAAGCCCAACCAGGTAATCAGACCAAACGAGTGAAGTGAAGTGAGACCGAGGACTCGCCATAGACAACTCGGCATCAGTCCCACGGCTGGGGAAAACCTCGGAAGGAACCAATCACTCACACCAAACAGGGGATTCTTCAGGGATTTTCCTGTTGCATAAACCAACAAAAGCAATAGCCTTCCTACGTACAGAATTAATTAGAGCTAAAATAGTGATAAATGTAAACTATTAGGGGAGACTATAGCTTTCAAATACGAAAGTTTTAATGTAACACTGAATATTCAAAAAAATGTAGAACAAAAATTAAATGAATTGTGTTAATTTCGCGGAGCACTCCAAAAATATTTGTAAAATTTTGAAAAAAAAAACTCATTAAATTACACAAAGTAATGTCTTGAACGATTTTTTATGCAAATCATAAATATTTGAAAGAGGGACTCCAGGACAATAATTATAACTGCTAGATTAAATATCTTAGAAGAGTCGAGGGCTATGCCTACACAACAGTAAAGAAAGCATAACATAGTTATTAGGATGGACTAAAAGTAAAAAATGTAATTAAGATGAATAATTGTTTGCATAGGAGAAACTATAAAGAACATCTTATTGAGTTACGAAATAGTCAGAAAGAGCATAATAACTAGACATCGGATTTATATGCACTAAAAATATCTAAAATGTGCATGCATCTATGCTGCCAAAATCTTTCAAATATGCTCTATAATTTTGAAAATATGCACTAAACATGCACAAAAATTTAATTGTAAACTTATGCATTTTGGCACTTAAAATGTAGCTACATTCTTCCTTAGACATCATTCTGGTTGTTTTAATTTGATTTGCAGTGCACAACGATTATTTTCTCCAAATGCTCAGGAGTAAGTTTATGATATTTTATCACGTAACACAAGTTTATATACGTATATACACCTTGATTACACAACTTTTAACACTATATCACTTCGGAATATGTATTAGCCTATATGTCTTACTCGTGTTAAATTCTATCGTACCTGGTTAACATGTTTCGGTATATTCGGTGTATATGCTGAGAAGGACCTTTCCACGTAGGCCTATAGAATGTGTTACTGGGAAAATTTTGAAAGCACTTACTAGCTCTGACGAAATTTCTTCTGGAAGCACAACGTTTTCACCTTGAAGAAATTTATCCATAAGTGCATAATTTAAGACTTAATTTTTTGCATACTTTAAAGGAGCACTCTGAAGTTTACTCCAAACCTCCTTAGGGTTTGATAAAGATTCTTGTGAAGAAAAACCATATTTTTCGAATTTTTTTTGTGTGATTTCAGCTATAACTTTGAAATGTGTCTTGATTACAGTCAAGTCCGTTTGCAAATATTCACTATTAAAATATTCTGTGAACGTTCAATTGCCAAAACTTCAGTTGCACTTAGTGCACCAACGAATTCTTTAACTGATTGAAATTATCTGAATAGAAAGAGCAGCTTCAATCCACGTAGGTACCCCTGCAAGTAAGTTTTATCTCTGAGGGTAATGATCTGTAAATTTTTCTTTGTAAGCATTAACTCTGGATGGGCTTCGCAAACACTCCTAATTACAACTGTAAATAGGAATGTTATTCCCCAGTAACATCACGTGATTTTGTCAGTAGCTCTCCGAGAGGTTCCTTACGGGTGCCTGCATTGTCAGAAATTTATCTTGTCACTAAAGTGTTTAAATATTAATTTTAAAATTAAAAATTGAAAAATGCATTTATTATAACATGCTTGATGCATGGAATAATGATGAAATACGCAGCAACATCGGAAATGTGCAATTATATGCACTATAAATGCTCTGGAAGAAATGGTGAAAGGGAGAAGAGTTCGGTGTAGAAGATATCAGATGATAGACGATATTAAGATATGGACCATACCAGGAAACAAAGAGGAAGGCAGAAAATAGGAAAGATTTGAGAAAGCTGGGTTTTGCACTGAAAGACCTAGGCAGAACACTAAATGAATGAATGAATGCACTATAAAACTTTACATACAAACACAGAAGAACATGAAACTTATTGCAAAAGTTAATTCCGTATCACATGTAAGAACAAACTAAATATGAGCCGTTCAGAGCAGAAGTGGTGTAAGTCAAAAATGGGTAATGATGGTAAACATTCTGTAAAATACAGCGCAAAGTAGCAATTAATATTCAATTTATTTAAACTATTAGTAGTCAGTGGATAGCAAGAAGGCCATATTAATTGCTACTTTGCGCTGTATTTTACAGAATTTTTACTTTAAACTTCATTACCTAATTTTGACTTACACCACTTTTGCTCTGAACGGCTCATATGTATTTGCATATAAATTTGATGTCTAAATAACAATAGGCCTAAAAAACTAAGAGGAGTATACGGAACCAATAAAAATTCGATAAGGATTATCGGAAATCGATAACGTACTAACCATATGGTTTAAGATGATGATGATCGTGATGATGATGATGATGATGATGATGAAGATAATTTATGATAATGATGATTATGGTGAACAGGGACGTTTATATTTAAAAAGAAAAAGTGAAATCTTATGTCGTTATCAGTTTCCAAATTTTCAAGTACTATTTAAACAGCTGAAACCTCTGCAAAATATTTTCACCACGGATCAAAATTGAGTTACGTATATTAAGCTACGGAGCTCTATTTCCAGATTGCTGATGTATTTCAGACGAGGCGTTTCACTAAGTCTCTATTGTATATTAAACATATTAATTAGTACTTGCATAATTTAAGTCTGAAACAAGATTACACCCAGAACTTTGTAAACGAGTTTCATAATTAAGAAGACATTAATGTTGTATTGTACTGTAGTATTAAGAAGAAAGTTTGAAACAAAATGAGAATATAGCAAAATTCCCAGAACTTCAAAATTAAAGTAGCTTACAAGGTTCAAACTAAATGTTTCATATGTAACACGCACAGCGCACGTTCAATTCATGTTTCAGTAAAGAACAAAATGATAATGCCTTTAGTAATTAAGGTATAAAAACTAGAGAATTATGAAAATAACGAGGCGGGAAGGTGTAATATTAATTCTAATGACTTAAGTTACACTTATAATTGACGTATACTGCAGAAACTTTATTCATATTTTGTAAAAAAAAAATAGCAAAGTGTTCATTAATACTATAAAATATAACTTAGGCCTATAACAGGGGAATTAAAATTATAAATATTTATTAGAATAGAGGGCAAAATGGCCAGAAAATGATTTAAAATGATACATGAAGAAGAAAAGTAAAAAAGAATAAAGAATGAATAAAAAGGAATTTTAATAAAAAATAGGGAGAAAAATGAAAACTTATGAACGAAAGTGGAACAGAAAGTATAAGAAAGAACAAAACGTAGGAGGAGAGATTAAGATAAAAAATGTAAAATAGGGAAAAGAAGAGAGAATAAAAGGAAAGCAAAGAAAGGAAAAGATTCGGAAATAAATAGGCGAAGAAAAGCGAGTAAGAGTTCAGAATAATAGGTAGGCCTAATATAAGAAATAAAGAAAGAAAGAAAAATGTGGAGAAGAATGAAAGAATTAATTAAAGACATATTATATAGGGCTTTCATTTCAAAACTCCCCAGTCTTAATAACAAATTATTCAAACTGAATTTAATTTAAATAAAAAACACGTCAATTTAGATATTGAGAGGGAAGTCTGAAATCAGGCTTAATTGCATTTTACATTTGACTCCCCATCTCCAGCCTCCCCACTTTAAAATTTCAAATAGCACCCCTATATTTTTATACTTACAGTAAATATGAAAGAGCATTCAATTGTTTATACACCTAATTCATTTGTTTTCGCATCTTTTGTTTTCTATCATCGCCTGGCAACCTGCATTTTTGTTATATATAATCAGTTGATTGTAGAATGAAAACACAGCTTATTTTGTGTAATTTCCGAAATTTAATCAATAAGGATGATTTATGTTCTCTCTTGAAATGTATAGACTTTTTTCAAATAATTTAATACACAAACACAACTATTACATGAAATGCTCAATAAGTTTTTGTAGCTTTATCCTCTTCAGCTCTAATCAACAATAACAACAATCCAGGTTGCCAGGCGATGATAGAAAACAAAAGATGCGAAAACAAATGAATTAGGTGTATAAACAATAATTGAATGCTCTTTCATATTTACTGTAAGTATAAAAATATAGGGTTGTCATTTGAAATTTCAAAATGTGGGTGGCTGGGGTGAAGGGTAAAATCTAAAATGCAATTAAGCCTGGTTTAGACTTCCCCCTCAATATCTAAATTGACGTGTTTTTTATTCAAATTGAATTCAATTTAAATAATTAGTTATTTGGATTGGGAAGTTTTGAAATGAAGAGTGTGTAAAGAGTGCACATAAAAATGAAGAGTTGGAAAAGGAAATAAGTAGAGAAAGAAACGGATTAAGAGATAAGTACAACTGAAAGACTGAAGATGAAAATAAATAAAGAACTGGGGACGAAAGAGAGCAAGGACAGGAAGCAAGGGAGAGAGAAGATCCTAATTAAGAATTAAATAAAAATGGAGCCTAGGAAAAAGAACCAAATTAAAATAAAGAAGTACGTAAAGATAGAAATTAAGAAATAAAATAAACAGAAACGAAAGAATGAAGGGAAGAAAAATTCAATTGATAAAATTGATGAACAAGAAGAGGAGATAATAGACTAATTCATTATAATACGTTATTAACTGTCTAAGAATGGGAGAGATAAGGAAAATGTTACTAAGTGAGACAAATGTAACAAACGGAAGAGTGATAAACAAATAATATTATGTTAGAACTTCACAAATGTAAACAATGTAATCATTAAATCAACGAGAAGGTGGGAAATATAAATACGAAAAAGGAAATGAAAATGTTAAGTAAGGATACATAAAGAAGTAAGGAATAAGAAACACATATTGAAGAAAAAAGATGAGAGGGGAAAATAAATAAGAAACAGACGTTAAGAAAAACAGAAAGAGAGCAAAATTAAATGAAGATAACGGGAGAGAACGAATGAGAAATAAAGAATAGTCGTAAGAATATAAGGGAAATTTTTCTTCAAAATTAAGTGTTATATTATGAATATTCAGGATATAAGATGAAATATTTATCTACTTATTGGCTAAAAAAATTAAGTATTAATGGGAATCTGAAGCATAGACATTAATCTCTCTCCCAGTTGGTGTTGAGAAGGACAAATCTAACTGCTTTAATTTCTATTCTTTTCAAATTTCGTGTTAATTGGTTCAGCAACGAATGCATTGCTCCCTTCTCATGCAAATCTCCATTTCATGATAACGTTATTGCTCATTCACATGTGCACTAAGATAAACTGATTAATCACCACGTTAATTACTCGTAATTTCTGCGATATTCTCTGCTGGTTTAACTCTTTTCCTTATTGGATTTCAATTAATCACACGCTCCAGTCGATACCCACTATTCGACATATACTTGACTAAGCATTTTGTCTTCGCTATGGATTGGAACTTGTTTCCAGGTTCTAACCTCGATTATGATAAAGCAAACAAACTTTGTATTAGATTTTCCTGTCGTCATCATTGATCTACAGTTATAATGCTTGTCAATAAATATTTAGTTTGCGTGGTTGAAAATCGACCGAAAGAGATGTCAAATGTGTAGGACAGGTGAAATGTTTGGCGAGGACCGTTTGAAAGGAAGATATTTTTGAAACCTTGTTTTAGACAGGACACGTAGACTTACAGGACTTCGCACAACTTTTGACAAGTGCTGGTTTCATACACAAAAGCCATGAAATATTGTTAGGTAAAATATCTAGATTCCTCCATATTCAAAAATAATTTTGAACTCATGAATATCCTATTTTGAGGAAGAAGTAAAAAAGTAAAAGCAACGAAATTAGATGAACATATATACAAAAAATGGCTTTATTTGTTTATATGAAGATGAGAATTTGAAATTACTTAAGAACTAATGACAAAGTACGATTTCAAACAACAGAAATGATGTTCTCAAGAAATTTATAAGAATTCACTTTAAATTACGAAGTACCAAACATGTATCCTCATAACTAAAATAAAAAGTGTAGGGTTAGTGAAAGTATTAACGCCATCTAGGTTATAAAGCCGTCTAATATTTTATAATTAGTTACGTGAAAATCTGTATTCGCAGATCTAGTCACAGAAGTATGGTGTTTAGAGGAACCTTTCTTAAACATCTGTAATTTCAATGTATTGATGATATTCTCAGTTTGTCTGACCATCCCGTTAAATCGCGGAACGATGCTGCGATGGACATGAGTAAATTGTAAACTTCATTAGTCCAAACAATTTTTTGTACTTAGTTATTTAAACTGGCTCGTGAAGCTGGACGTGACATGAATGAACATGTGGAACTCATTTTGGAAAATAATAAGAACACGAATAAAAATAGCAATTAAAATAATTGTGTGAATCTCATTAGGAAAGTAGCCTCTTTCACGTGTAGAGACAACTCAGCAGTGTCTCACTTGGTGATATAGAACAAGAGAAGGATGTCTGATACTTATTATACTTTTTTCCTAGTTTGGCACTACCCAATAACAAAGTTCGGATTGTCTTTCTCCAATTTAAGCAATAGCCTGAGTTTTGTTCCTATGATATTATATTATATTATATTATATTATATTATATTATATTATATTATATTATATTATATTATATTATATATTATGTTATATTATATTATATTATATTATATTATATTATATTATATTATATTATATTATATTATATTATTTCTCCGAAGAGGTCTTAACAGCGATGTTCTGACATGTAGTAACTCCTCTTCTACAATTTGGAACCTTCCGTGGTAACTGCGTATATTCCCATTCTGAATAGCTTTACTCAACTTCGAAATACATGTTCGGTTTAACTTTGTGCATGAATTGTTACATTACTGAAACCGATCCGGAGTTTTAACGGTATATTACTGATTCGATCCTACACAATATGTAAAATTTCTTTTCCACTTTGGCGGAATAAATTGTAGTACATTATGTTTATTTGTCCTTTATTATGTACTACATTTGGCAACTGAAGAGAATAGTTATTTTAAGAACTTCAAACTTTTCTGCCTCTATATACTTCAGTATTCAAAAATTTATTCCAGGTTACTCCGATTCATTATCTCGTTATTGGAGCTTTTTTTACAGTGATGGAAATGTTTCTTTGATGTTGAAGATCATGGTAATGATGACAACAACGATATGATGATGATGATGATGTTGATGATGATGGCGACAATGATAAAGGGAATTACGTTTCTCTACAAGAGGGATTCATAAAAAAGTGTCATGAGAAGAGAGGTCTCTCACGGACTACTGAAGAATGAATGAATGAATGAATGAATGAATGAATGAATGAATGAATGAATGAATGAATGAATGAATGAATGAATGAATGAATGAATGAATGAATGAATGAATGAATCAATCAATCAATCAATCAATCAATCAATGAGATGATATACCGCGAAGGGCAAAGGCCTCTTAGTAGGGCGAGGGACCCGGAGAACTTACTCGATGGGCCACTTCGAGTAACTGATTATATCTAGCTAAAATTTTGCATGCAAAGTTGTGGCTTTTACGTTCACGTTGTACCCTCGTAAATACAGTGCATACATTTTATCTTTCCACGCCTATATGTGTTTAGCTGCGCTATGCACTACCGCGTCCGCTTTACATCCCCCAGAGTGGAAAGATAAAAGCTATGCTTTGTAGCAAGACTTCGCTTAGCCTAATGCCTCATTGATTATTTTTCATACAGAGAACGACATGATGATGATAATACAAATCTGAATTATTTGTCTAGAAACTGTAGCAAAAAATTAATTGAGTCTACGGAGAAATTTTATGCCGTTAAATTGTTAGGATTCCTCCATCCAGAATTTGTTAAATCTTTACCAGATAACATTTAAATATCTTAGGAATAATAACTATGAAAAGAAGAAAGAATCCCGTTGGATAAGTTGTAAGAAAAAATGTTAAAGTGATTTTATTTTAAATAAGTGAATACAGTAGTGGCAAAAATAACCGGACCGACGGAATAATCAAAGTCCCCAAAATGAGCCACTGCGCATGCCACGCCCGCATTCACAAGATAGCGAGTAATCTATTGAAATTGTTGCAGTTTCGACTGCTGACGTAGCCCATTTCGAAAGTCATTAGAAAATAAGTTGGTAAAATTCATGTTCTGGGAATAATAAGTTAATCAAGTAGTAAAATATCGCTGCAATCGGAAAGTTTTCGGAATAAATTTGAATAAGGAAAAAAAAAAGTTTCCTTCCCCGGCAGGATTCGAACCACAAAAGTCTTAGTTACCAGTCTATCGTGTCTCTGGAGTGAACAAGGCTCTGAAATCAGCTACAAAGTCGGTCCGGTGTTTTTTTTTTTTGCCACTAATGTACTTTTTACTGTTATAGATACAGTTTTGTTTGCTATGAACTTCATCACACTTGAAAAAGTATAAATTAAATTATTTTAAGACTTGAATAGAATTTTTTAATAACTGATATAGGCCTACTGTATTTTAGTTCCTACAATTACATGCATTTCTTTACAGAATCTCATTTGTAGTGAAGACGGGGCTCGAAAAATGGGGTAGTTTCCCTCTACTAATACAGACATCTCTTAACCCTTACACACCCTCCACTTTACAGAAATATTAATGATATTGAGTAGCAAAACGTAACAATTCTCAGAGGAACTCATTCGTTACAAAGGAGGGTGGCGAAAAATCAGAGCCTTGTAACCGCTTTGAAGTACAAGCGGACGTAATATATCGCGTGAATTGGTAATAAGGTGTGGACACATTTTAGGGTGTAGCACTACCACTAGCTCTCCCCCGAGGGGTAGAGAGAGGGTGTGATGTACGGCCATCTTGGGAGATGTTGTCTCTTCTCTGCTTCCGGGTGTACATTCATCCCCCGCTCACCCTCCCGCAACCCACGAGCGGAGGCCACCCTAATCCAGCCCATTAACAAGCCACACGGACACAGCAACCCCCTCCCGCTCACAGAGCCAGGAAACACCTTCTACAAACAAGAGGCGACTTCGTTGCAGCTTGGATACTCGGACAGTCGCGGGAAATAAGAAATCGGTCACACGCGATCCGGTCTGGCTGGTGTAAACTGGGTTTCAGATTTCTATTATGATGAGAGTAATTGCTTTTTTGTACATTTTTCTGACACTGTAGGATATATTAAGTGCTCTGACGGTTACTTTTCTGGCCATTAGGCCCGAAATTCCAGGTTCACACCCGCTTTTAAAGGATGATAATATTCTCAGTATGACTTCTTTTAAAGAGAAGTAAGGTGTGAGTCCTAAGTCGGCAGATCGGGAGATCCAGGTTTCGATCCCAGGGGCTGACTATCCTGACGACTTTTTCACGATTTCGCAACTCCTTCCAAGATTCAACGATTCAGGATAATTTATTTACAAGTACAGTGGACTCTCCTAAGTTCGACAAAACAGAATTGAAAGTTCAGTCCAATAAGGGTAGTGGGTATGGCAGGTGAAATGAATAAAAATTCTTATTGGTTATCCATCAACGAATACAGTACTGTATTGCATTTCCTGCCCGCCCCGAGACTTGTGTATGCGCTTCTAGTACCACAGTGGGTTTCGACAGTTTCGTCTCACAAACGGCACAATTTTCAAGCAGAAAGAGAAGAGTTCATTAATTTAAAATCAGTGATCAATATGAATATCCTAATCAATAAAATATTCTGTTTTCCTTTAACAAAAGTATCACTACAAGACACAGAACCAATTCCCATTCAAATGGGAAACCCATTTCTTAGTGCCCGTATAGGGGCGTGTCTAATTCTCCTACGTAAGCAGTCGAAATATAGAATGTCCAACTTGATTTCTGTCGAACTTAAGAGCTTCCACTTTACTGCTAGATAATAACAAATATGAGATTATTTCCGGGAATAAACACGCATGTTCACTAAAATAATAATATGAAACAGTGAATTATATCTATGTAGAATTAATACAAAGATATAATTTATTAAGAAATTAAAAATTAAAATACAGTTACAGCACGATAAAAGTTTTCTCTCATATCTTCCAAAATGTGTTATTAAGATATTACATACATATTCCAGGGTAAACAAATGCTTTTAATATTTTTTTGATAAATTTAATATGAACTTTTAGCTTTGTATCAGTAAAAGAAATTTCACGATATCTATAAAATTGACCAAATTATGTGTTAAAATATTGTTTTTATCGCTCATTTTCTTAAAAGTGTTCAAATTATATCTTCCACATTTTTTTTAGATAACAGCATAAAATATTGCATAGCTATTTTTCTTAGTAGGAGCAACAAACTGTAACTTCGCCCTCAACCTCTCTTTAACATAAATTAAAAACACCAAAATCAATGACAAATATATTCAAAATTTAAATTTCTTCCCCTTGCTGTGTAGATACTCTAACCATTGAGCCAGAACTCGTTAATATGAATGTTACCTTTAAGGCAAGAAAGAATTACTAAGAATATTACAAATCTTCGGTGTAATTATTTTAAAGAGTTGTTTGGTACAAATATTTAAACGGAAAATTTGAAAATGTCTAATTCCAGAAAACATTTTATGTAACCAAATATTTCTCCATTAGATTAGAGAGAAATTTTCAGACATTAGACATATATAATTTTATCAAAATTCTGCATACGGATGTGAAGGAATAACACTTATAAAACATATACATTTTTAAGGGTGGTAGGTGTATATATTTCTTTAAGAAGACAATTATGTAAGATATGCTTATCTTTCTGTCATCTGCCACCTATACAACGAAGTATTGCACCCAGTAAAACATGCCCTCTGTGGATATGAAGGTAAATTACTTGTGTGCAAATCTCTGGTTGAGAACTCATGACAACATTCTTCGGCCACTTCTCGCCCACGATGATTTTAGATTCTGATTAACCTCAGTTGAATATTTTGATAAATAAAATACTACCACTACATCTAAAAATGGAACACACATACAGTTCTTAGTTAAATGAGTATATATTATAATAATATTTAGTTTTCTAGGAGAAGTTTATTCTTCTAGAAATGTTTAACATTTCTAAAATTATAATATCATGAAAGCTAGAGCTTACTATTAGCTCCGCAGTTTCAGGTTTTAAACCCGTATTAGTGCGATGTATTGTTAAGGATCTATAAAAGCTATTATCATAAAATAATTTCCCACTTTTTCAATGTCTGATGTCGGTTAAACAGTTAAAAGATTAAAATCTCATATGATATTTTTTTGTAAATTGTACCGTATAACTTATGTTACATTGTATTGAATTGTATTTAGATTAACTTTTGTATTAACTTTTATAAAAATATATTTGACTTTGAACTTTCAACTTCTATTCCTTTCCTATTTATATTTTAATAGTCATATAATTATATATGTAGATTTGTCTTTCTTTCCATTTATTGTCCATTTGGTGTACAATATTAGGCTATTGATTCTAAATCTTTGTGTTGTATTAGTAGACTCTGTTGTAAAAGTCTTCTGTATACATTTCAAAAAGACTGTGACTACAATTAAGAATTTGTAGTACTATTAAGATTTTTTTGACATGTTACATATTCTACGTAGATATGAAGCGATGTACGAATATCATGGAATGTAATAAATAAAATACATTACAATACAATACAATACATTACAATACAATACTTTGCAACTACTTTTTAATGTGTTTCAAGTATCGATATCAGAAAATAGACTAGTTATGTCTTAGGCTACATATTTTGGTGAACTAAATGCTAAAATTACAAAAGACAAATTGAATGATTCTTATTTAGAAAATGTCTTCAACTGTAATATGTTCATATACCTATGATTATTAGCTTTTCCATGTGATAAATAATACAGGCTGTTTTTTAAAATGACACATTCCTTATATACTTGGTATTTTGGCCTTTCCCTCATTTTACTTCATGAAAATATCTTATCATATACTGACAGTAGTCCACAATCAATGTCGTGTTGCACTCGCCATAATCACTTCTCTCTAGAGTCGCGAAATCTCCTTGGAATCGTTCGCAGTGTTCATAGCTTACTGCCCCGAGGTTTCCAGAAGATAAGTCCGAGTAGAAGTGAGGAAATGCATTTTGAGACATACTTTGCACCCTATGTTATTACTTTGGCTTCAACATAATATCCACTAATTCACTGTAGTTTGGCACGCGATTGTTTGGGAGGAAATTCCTTACGTTAGACAGGAAGGTTTATCATGCAAATTTTCTGTCCTCCCATCAAAACTCGATCAAAATTCTTATCAACAACAGGTATCTTATTTGTGGACCTACGAAAGTTCATTACTTAATTCCCGAGTCACTTGGATAATTATTTAAGATATCTAAATATTTATCAATTTCGAATCTAGTTAAAGAAAGGGATGAGTAGAATAGGTAATACTTCAGTTCGGGTGATGAAAGGACTTGCAAATATTTCCAAAATGTCGAGGTAATCAGCCCAAGTACCCAGTCATGTGTATTATTCTATTTATGGGAAATTATTACAATTAGTTGTCATAAGCATTAGGTCTATATTAATTGATTCCTAGATACTGAAAAAAAAAGCCAGTAGCTCTAATAATGTTCATGTATATCTTCATACTGCAAGGGGCATAACTAACCTGTTTGAGTGTGTATGACATTCAAGATATTTTTTTCTTTCATTAAAATTACTATCCTCAAATACAAAAATCAGTGTATCATTTATAGTAACGGAAGGAGATTGGAGTGAATTTTTTGTAAATATCTCGCAAATATGCAAACAAAAGAAAGAGTAGTCAGTCCGTAGATAAGTGAATTCAGTGAATCTGATCTATTGTTATGCTAACAGATAAATAAATGACAAATATATATATATATATATATATATATATATATATATATATATATGGGTAAATGGGTGGGCGAGTGAGTAAATACATAATTTAATTAATTAATACAGAACGTATTACAGTAAACTCGATACATTTAACTATTAAGGATGACATACTTATTTGATGGGTATATTATGCGTACATTACAGTGTGTTGACATTCGTTTTTATCATTATTGTTCAATATTGGCACTAAAATTAATTTTAGCTACATATAGCTTGCTGGCTCGCTAGAAAAGGACATGTAATCTAAGCTAATTTATATGTTCTGGCTTACTGGACAAAACATTCTCATAATTACTCAAGCCGAAATATACTAGACCTACGACAATTAACCGATATTGACTTTATGTAATGAACGGCCCTACGTAACTTAAATATGGGAATCTAGCGCCAATTACTACGATTGACAGTTTTCGCAGAAAGATGAAATCTGTGTAAAAAGCGTGTACTATACGTTCGGTGTGGCTTTCGAGAGCTGGACTCGGAACGTATTCATACACTTAGACACTAATTAGTCCACAATGCGCCCTATACATGCGATGATTATCCAAGTGCGACGGATGGCCTGGGTGGAATTCGTGATTCCGATTCTAACAGGTGAGCCATCCTTCCTGAGGCCCGCAGAGCCAAATTCCATCCCCAGAAAAGTACCTAATAAATTTTAAGGCACGGAGACCCAAACAATTAAATACCAGAGAGAAGTACCAGTCCCAGGACTTCACCGCAAACAATTTTTAAGAGGGGAGACGGGTGAAATTTTGGTCATTTCCAATCATAAGTCACATTTTAGTTTTTGATGAAATCTTATTTATATGTTGTGGAAAAGTTTCAATGATTGCGGCGCTTGGAAGCATAAAAATTACGTTATATTTAAATGGCTGCGTTCTTGAATTAAATTCCATGCATTTATTTACAAGCTATTTTCTCATACTTTTTCAGCACATTTCGTCATGCTCAAAGTGTAAAGTTTCTTACAACTTTGATGCTAGGAGCATGAAATATTTAGTACATGTTGTGCCTATATAAGTACCGTGCTTAACAAAACACAGTTGTATTTTTGTTAAAAACTACACACTTTCAAATATAAAAATAAAATACAAGTTATTTAATGGACACTGAAAATTTAAATTTTGAAGTTGCATATAATTTTAAAAAATTCTCCCCATTTATGGATATAAATTTGAAATTCTGGATATTTAGTTCTTTTCTTACCATATCAGAGATGTCCCAAATACTTGAAAATTAAAAAAAAAAATTAAATGTATTTAGTGAACGCTGAAAATTTAAATTTTGAATTTGCGTATAATGAAAAAATTGTCTCCTCATTTATAGATGTAAATCTGAAATTCTGGATACTGAATTCTTTTGTAACCATATCATGTATGTCCTAAATGCTTTCAAAATTAAAAAAATAAAATAAAATAAAGTAAAATTTATTTAGTGAACACTGAAAATTTAAATTTTGGATTTGCATATAATTTTAAAAATTGTCTCCTCATTTATATTCGTAAATTTCAAATTCTGTATACTTAGCTCTTTTCTAACCACATCAGAGATGTCTTAAAAAGCAGTCATGCATGAAAATTAAATGTTGTAAGGTAAGATATATTTTTAAAATATGAAATTATTTCTGAGAATATGAATTACTCTAAAATCATTAATATGATCATAATACAATTTCTATACGATAACATTTATGGCAAGAAGAACAAGTGTACAAAATATGAAGTCTTTACTGAAAAGTTTTAGTGCAAAGATATTTCACTCAACACACTCCTGCAGATTAGAGATGAAATGAGGGAAGGTGGAGTGTCCCGAGAGAATTTCACTCAACATCTGTTTTGTCCATTACATATTTCATCACGATGATATCGGGGACCGAATCCGAGCAATCTAGATGGAAGACCAAAGCGCTAGATCTGAGCCACAGTCGCGGCCTTATTGTATCTTTACAATATGGTTTATTTTTCAATTACTCATCAATTTTCTAATCGACGCTGTTTAACATTTCTGATAGCAACGAATAAAAAAATTAAATACATATTATGTTAAATAATGCTGTACGAACGTCAAACGAACATAGGCTATAAGCCTCGTATGGGTCTATTTTATTTCTTCAGGGTATATCCTGATAATTGGGAGAACTTTCTGGAGTGAGCAAATAAGAAATTAATGAATCCATGCCGACTTCCTTTCCCTATGTTGCTACTTCGGAGTCCGGAAAGAGGAGAAGAGGAAAAATAGAGAAGGCCAAACCGCAAGAGATACGGCAGAAAAATATTACTAATCGAATAAGTTGTGAAGCTAAACTTGCATTCCGCTATCTTAACGCTTGCCTTATCTGCACAGTAATGGATAATAAAAGTAATGCACGGCTCTTGGCTGGAAAGTTTCTGGAAGATAGCAAAAACTAAAACTCTTGTCGAAGATTTGTTCATCTTCTTATAGTAATCAGATGATACGTGATGTGGGCTTAACAAAGAAACCGACCGGGTTATTGTTCTCTGTACGGAAGAGAAATTCAGAAGACGATGGAACGAGATACCAAACTCTGTACGTGGTTGAGATGGAATGTGGCTATACAGGGTGATTAAAAACAATTCCCACAAAGAGGAAGAGGTGTTTTCGTTCACAACGGGGTAATTCTGAAGGAAAAAAAAAACATATACATGGACAGATATAACGGCCTAAAATTGTGGTGTTATATTCAGATATATTCATATTTTGGATTTTGAAATTCAATTTTTCAATTAAAATATCATGTTAAGTAAAGTTCTGGAAAGCGAATTAGCAATTACTAATGTACAGCAGTGCCAAAAAAAAAACAGGACCGACCCTTGAAGCTGATTTCAGAGTCACAGATTCAAATTTTGCTAGTCACAAAATACATCCATCTTGTATAGGCTAAATAATTGTAACAATGAAATTTATTGCATTTGTTCGATTCTTACCGTCTTTTGTTTCCTTTAGTGCCTCAAACTTACAGAAGAAAAAACTTTGAGAGTTTTATTTTCATCTGGCATCAATATTACATTTCTACCTCTAGTCGGCAAAGATAACTGCCCATTTCTACATTAAAAGTAGTACATACCTCTGGTTTCACTATCCATATTGAAATTACCAGTTTGACACAATACCCAGCACAGGATTCTTTTGTATCAGCTACAACAGTCGGTCCGGCTTTTTTTTTTTTTTTGCCACTACTGTACATCCGAAAAATCATTTTAGCTTAGGCCTACATAGACATAGACTAATGTCACTGATATGTTAATGAACCGATCATCGTTAAAAGGCAGTAAGTCATTATTTCTTCCCTCGTTGTGATAGTCTAAGAAATCTGTTCTACTAGATTAATAATTTGATGAGGTTTCTGAAAAATCAACAATAGTCCAGAAACATAAATTTCCAGGAGAAACAAAAAACTATCTGGTTTGGGTGCTGTTGACACCAAGTACAAAATTCAACATGCCATTTCTTAAGATTTTGTAGAAACTTGGGAAAACTGAACTACATTTATAACTTAAATTTCCTCATAGAAATACATGTGTAAATGCAAGTAACTGTGGAAAATAGTTGTTTTAAGAAAAAAATACGTAGGCCTACTCTGTTCTGGCTGAAGTGTGCCTCTCCCTTAATCTTCTTTTTCTTTTTATATCCTATTTCTTCTCCTTTCGTTGCTTATGTTTCTTCCATGAGGTTACTTCTGAACTTGAAGATGATCCATAACTAATACAACCATTCACGTGTCAAAGAATTTTTTTCTGAGGTGGCTTTTCCCGTGCACGTAAGAAGAAGTACTGCTAATCTACTAAAGTTTAAAATTATATAGATAAATGTTTCAAGATGGCATGAATGGGATATTTGTAAATGCTCCCATCGTCCTGGCTGGACAATGACTGTTATCACACAAAAAAACTGTTTGGACTATGGTTGTTTCATGAAAATCTCTGAAAATTTCCACTCCTATAACATAAGTCTACGGTGTTTTTCCCCCTAACAACTAATTCAGTACATGGCCGCTACAATACGCTCACCATATGCTTAACATCTCAAATTTGCATATTTTTTGGACTTTGGTTTTTTTCTCGAAAAAAAAACTTCACTTTAAATGTATGTTTCTCTTCACTTCGTCGTAATGCCCATGTTTCTGCTCCATACAATGCCACACTTCACACAAAACACTTCACTAGTCTTTTCCTTAGTTATTATTTCATAGGTCCTGTGAAAATTCTTCTTTTTATATTAAAAGTTTCCTTTTGACTTCCTGGCAGCAGCTCATGTGACTACTTACAGTACACCCCAAGTATCTGAAGCTGTCTACTTGTTATCTTCTCTATCTCTTCTCTCATTTAATTAGCATGTTTGCCTTGTTTTTTTTTTTTCGGTAACCATTGCCTTCATCTTGTTTGCATTTATCTTCATCCCATACTGCTCGCGCAACGACATCATGATTCACAATTTAAAATCTGCCACAAATTCTGTAACTGAACGTCTGAACCTCAAAGAGAGCCATGCTACACAGTTTGAAAACCATTGCTCTAGCCCCACATATCAGAGTTATTATTACGAATTGCTGTATAAAATACTTGAAAATTTGGCGAAAGAATACTTTATAATTTTAGAGGCATAAAGAAGAATAGTAAAACTCGCGTTGTGTACTCTCAGCAAGGTGAATGTAATACTTTATTCTGTCCCATAGAAATCTTACTATGGTGGAGGCAGAAAGGCTGTCATGGTAACGTCAACAAAACCTTGTAACGTGTTAGGAATGTGTACTCAGTTCTCTGTAACTTTCTGTTTCCCAACTTCATAGCAGCTGTCAGAGCCGTTCTTTTAGCGGTCGAAGTGTAGTATGCAAGTATGTTGAAGTCTCCAGGTCCCCTCATCAGACATCTTATGGTTGGGGAATGGGGACAGGTACTGGAAGCATGTCTACTGTAAAATGTGATATTGTGTAGCCATAGTGTAGACGGTATAGTTTGGTAAGTTAAAAGGTAGACAGCTTCAGCACTATGATTTCATTTTTCTACAAAACAGGGAGAGATCTGTAAGAATTCTATCGTGGACAATCTAACAGATAATTATGCATTTTTAGGATTTCACGGTGAATGTGATCATAAATAGACACTTTGGTATTCCATATCCTGGAACTTAACTCTGATTTATCTTAATGAAATCACTATAGCCACATTGGTTTGTATGAAAACTGAGGTCATTAATTGTAGCATGAGTAACACTACGATGATTTTTATACTTAATGACTGAATTTTTCTGCTCTGTGCAAATAATAATAATAATAATTATTACTTAGTTTTATTAATTCCGTATAAAATATTTAAAGTTCCATTTTACATAATTATATTTGTATTATGATATACAGGGTGAACAGCCAGTAATGTCATTAATTTCAAGGAGTTATTCTTTGAGATATTTCAAACAAAAAGTTCAATACAATTTTGTTCGTTTTTTCTTCCTTTTCCAGATAAAAATATTATTGTTTTAATATAAAACTTTTCATAGCCTGCTTTGGGAAACCCATTGATTTAATTCCCAATATGCTCAGTCAATTTAAGAGAGCAGTTTATTGTGATAATAAATGATTGAAAGAATTTTAGTATTGTCCTATAAATATGAAGACATTTGATCTGAACAAATATGACTTTTCGTTCTGAAAATAAATTTTAAAATGTTACATTTGTTTTGATCAAATTTCTGCACGTTTAAAGGACAAAACTGGAATTCTTTCAATCACTTATTATCATAATACATTGCTCTCTCAAATTGACTGAGCATATCGGGAATTAAATCAATGTATTTCCCAAAACACGCTATGAAATATTTCGTATAAAACAATTTTTATCTCGAAAAGGAAGGAAAAGCGAACAAGATACTATTCAACTTTTTTGTTTGAAGCATCCCGAAAAATAATCTCCTGAAATTAATGATATTACTCACGGTTCACGTTCTCTAATATGTTTATGTTATTCGCGTGTCTCATTTGACTCCAGCAATTAGTTATCTTATATAAATAATAGCGAGCAATAAGTTGCTTAATTGTTTTGAGTAGACAGACATAACGAGCCCAACGTAGTAGTCGACCCCTCTGGTCATACTATCTGCCCCGATGATGGAATCTGTATGCAGTTTCGAAACGTTTGGAATGTTAAGTTGCAGGAAATGACGGAATATCCAAAAGTCTATTTCTAATCTAAAATATCTTTATTTAATATGATGACCATTTTAAACTCCGTGGAATATGCATTCCGGAAAAGTGTGGCAATGAAAAAAATCGAATTGCATACTGCTAAAAGACGATAAGAAAATGAAATGGCAACAAGGGAAGTAAAATTACATATGAGATCGAAGTTTTTGAAGGCAATATTCTTTACTGTTGCTCTATCTACCAAAATTCTCAAAGGAATTTTTGGGATGGAATTCTATTTTCAATTAGTTATAAAACGTCAGTCACAGTAGGGAGCAAAAAAATTGTAAAGTGAAGGAATTCGTCTGATATTTGTTTAAATGCCACACGCTTTAAACATTGATGGTAAACAATACGTGTACTATTCGTTCGAAAACATTCATCGCAATATCAATTAATGCATTACAATAGCTTAAACAGAATTTATTATTCCGTCAATACAATGGAAAACAAAATAGCTTTACATACAACAAGGACAATTGGATATTGAATATTTACAATGTTAGTCATGATGTTGTGAACAAAGCTCCTAATTACTGCAAAATGTTTAGTAGCCAGAAAATTCCTTGCTGACAATGTGATTGAACAAATCAATGAGGATAATGGAAGGACAAAAGCAACTAAAAATTACGTTCTTGAAATGGTATTTGGCTTTGTGAGAAAGAATATGTGAGCTCCAAGTCTGTAGCCAACTTATCTCACTCCATTTGTCGCCCTTTCATTAAAGGAAATTTCGTTAATATTAAGATTATCAAAGCTCCTCTTTTGTACCAGTCCATAAATAAAATATGCAGTCTCTTTCTCTCCCAATAGCAAATATTTTTATATGACTGGACCACTCGAAAATCAGGAAATATTAATTTGCTTGGAATTATAGTAATGCTTTCACGGTCTCTTTTGGAATCTGAGTAGTTTCCTTTGTCTCAGTTGCTTTGTAAAGTTATTACTGTACTTTTTCAAGGGAATGCAAAGACATTTTAACCCCAGAAACAAGAAAGACTAGAAGAGAGGAACATATCTTATCCCACAATTTTATTAGTAAATTGCAAGAAAAGGTAACCAAAAAAATCGGTGTATGTTGTATCTGAGACACATCCGAAACTATTATACGTGAATACGTCTCTCGGGAACACATGTTGAATGTACTAAAGTCTGATTTTATTTATAACTGATCGCCATCTTATATGCATTCAGAGTCAACATGTCGTGCTCTATCGTTTGTTACCCGTTGCTTATACGCCCGCTGCCATTTGTGCTGCATTTGCCACGACATTTTGAATTTTCTCTCTTCATTCAAATTCACTACAAGTTTTTTTTTCCTATTTAACTTGTCGACTTCTGATTTTTGCTCAATTGGGATTGTACTCTGGGTTCGGTACAAATCGTTTGACAGACTGCGAACGTTCTATCTCTTCGCATTCTCGAATTACATTGCCTCGGCTGTCGCGCATACCACCAATTCTCTCTTCCCGCGTCTTGTCAGATGACATCACCCGCTCTAAGTCAAGGTCATGTACGATACACTGATCCTTCATCTGTCGATCGCCGTTTATTTAATTGTAATATGCTGTGTAGTTTATAATTTATACATGCTACAAAACTCGCCTGAAAATGTATTGTTCGACTTTCTGGGATGCACTCTATTACTGGGCCTAACTTAAAGACGTATTCACACCAAACAAATCAAATTCTTCAAAGAGAGTAAACACCTAGCTTTCGCGATGATTTCTAGGGCAAGATTGTCAAGATTCCCCATGTAAGTGAGGACATTAAACTGGTTCGCCTCTCTAACTACTTGGCGTGGTTAATTATCCTTGATGACTCTGGTGAGCAGCCTGCGGCAGTGAGTGGTGATGACATCGGCTTGAATGATTAGCGACGATGTAAACCGCAGGCGTCGTGCCTTGGCTGGCTTTTCAATAGGCCACAAGTAAACCCTGAACAAAACACTGTCGTGCGTGTTGTCACAAGTATTTTAACGAGTTTCACTCTCCTTAGTTGGGTAGGCCTACTCCTCCGATGGTTCAATGCACGTGCTCATCATTTAGCCAACTTAGGTTCGATCACTGTCGTTGATTGCAGTGATATATTTGGCGGAAAAGTGTGACAATCAGATTTCTTCATAGAATTCTCTTAGAGAGATTATTTCACTCACGTTCTCTCTTTCACTTTCTGTTTATACCACCCTTTTCTCTGATTTCATATAATTAATACGAGCTGGCGTTAAAGCTGAGTGATCCCGAATGCATTACTTTTGTACTCTGTGAAACGCTTACAAATTCCACCGGCTGCCGTACGGGAATGTTTGTGTAGGTGCTAACACACAGACGCCTGTTAGCGAAGCACTCTAGTATACGAGGAACGGTCGCGGTACCAGTTGGATAACTCCAAATTGGCGAGATTTGCTGGGTTATTGGGATAATATGACATATTTGGTAATGGCTGGAAAATTGGCATCCATCTCAATGGTATCTTCGAGGCTGAAAATCGCACGTTTGTCTCACTGTCTCATTGATTCCTCTTGTGATTGTCCACATCATAGTCTGATGTCCTTTCTGTAATTGCACACACTCACAATTAATTGCGTATGTTCATATGTGACTATCTTATCATGAACTTCGATGAATATAGAGTGAGGTTTTAAGTTCTGCCACTGAGTTAGCACAGAATATCACAGTAACACAGAACTAACAGGTTCATCAGCTTCTTAGTCTGGGTTCCAAACGCGATTCATGGCAGCAACAGTGTCGCAGTTGCGTCTTAATTATTACGTGTACTGCATTTAAGAAATTGACGAACTGATTGACTGGCCGGCTCACTGGCTGAGTGACTGACAGGTTGACCGAGTGAGTGAGTGAGTGAGTGAGTGAGTGAGTGAGTGAGTGAGTGAGTGAGTGAGTGACAGACAGGTTGAGTGAGTGACTGACTGACAGGTTGAGTGACTGACTGACTGGCTGACTGACTGACAGGTTGAGTGAGTGAGTGACTGACTGACTGACAGGTTGAGTGAGTGAGTGAGTGAGTGACTGACTGACTGACTGACTGACAGGTTGAGTGAGTGAGTGACTGACTAACTGACTGACTGACTGACAGGTTGAGTGAGTGACTGACTGACAGGTTGAGTGAGTGAGTGACTGACTGACTGACTGACAGGTTGAGTGGGTGACTGACTGACTGACTGACTGACAGGTAGAGTGAGTGAGTGAGTGAGTGAGTGACTGATTGACTGACTGACGGGTTGAGTGAGTGAGTGAGTGAGTGACTGACTAACTGACAGGTTGAGTGAGTGAGTGAGTGAATGACTGACTTACTGACTGACTGACAAGTTGAGTGAGTGTCTGACTGACTGGCTGACTGACTGACTAACTGACAGGTTGAGTGAGTGACTGACTGACTGACTGACTGACAGGTTGAGTGAGTGTCTGACTGACTAACTGACAGGTTGAGTGAGTGAGTGAGTGAGTGAGTGAGTGAGTGAGTGAGTGAGTGAGTGAGTGAGTGACTGACTTACTGACTGACTGGCTGACAGTTTGAGTGAGTGTCTGACTGACTGACTGGCTGACTGACTGACTAACTGACAGGTTGAGTAAGTGAGTGACTGACTTACTGACTGACTGACTGACTGACTGACTGACTGACAGGTTGAGTGAGTGAGTGAGTGACTAAGCGACTGACTGACAAGTTGAGTGAGTGAGTGAGTGAGTGAGTTTGTGAGTGAGTGAGTGAGTAAGCGATTGACTGATTGACTGAGAAGTTGAGTGAGATTAAAACAAAATGACTTTAAAAAAATACACAATAGTTGCACCCATAATATCTATTTAGTCGATATAAAGCCTTTCTTAAGTGAACAGGAACTTGATCTCGGTAAGTATAGGGAGTAATACGAATACAATTAACCTATGTCTCCTATTGTAAATCCATACCTGGACCGCTCGTGTAACGATGCGCTGTGGCTACAGTTGAATACCACAATCTTACGTGGAAGATTAAGATTAAGAAACACACAGCGAAGAATATATAAAGAAGACGAAGAAATTCAAGAATATAAATGAGATTAAGAAAATCACTTTCCTAGAAAGAAAGAAGAAACACACGAAAGAGATTATGAAGGACTAGAGAAAGAAGATTAAAACGGAAAACCTTAAAGCAGATGTGCGATTTTATACAACACAAAATATAATTCTACAAAATAATTAGCAATGTATCTAGTGATACGACTAATCGATTCTACTGGAAAACATAATAAAGGAATTACTCAATAATTTCATGAATTATCGGTACATCAAAATTTACATAAAATATCTCCAGCTTATTAATATCTAATAACTGGAAGATACTGACAAAATTAATACACCTCACCCATTATATGAGGTTCTTATTATTAGAAGTATGCTGGCTTAGGTTCCACATTCAGTAGAAGTTATGGTAATTAATTTGTATTCTTCTTAGGGTGCTGATGTTATTGAGTTCCTCATGTGAAATCCAGTACCATCTCGGACTAAGACTGGACAAAGTGCTCACCCTACTTTTTTTACTTGGTTATTTAAAAATGCTGTATCAACTACGAGGTTATTTAGCGTCGATGGGATTGCTGATAGCGAATGAGACCGAGAATTCTCCATAGATTACCTGAAATTTGCTTTACGGTTGGGGAAAATCTCAGAAAAACCCAACCAGTTAATCAACCCAAGCGGGAATGGAACCCACGCCCAAGCGCAACTCCGGATTGGCAAAAACACCTTAGCCGACTCAGCTACGCTGGTGGGCTCACCCTACTTAACGAGAGTTTCGTCATTTCAGCAGTTAAATGTATGTCAGTCTATTTAAGGAGAAAGCTACAACTATATGAGTAAAATTATATTTTACTCTCATGCGGTCAAAGAATTGTTCAGATATATCTAATCATGTCCGATGTATGCCCTTCAATTTGGTGCACATCACCTCACTGTGTCTTTAAGTTTATTATATCAATCTTGTTTTCACTAAATTAAAAAAAAAATTGCGTTTGTTTCCTGAAGTTGAAAGTCCACATTCGACCTTAGCGTCACAACAATGAAATTGACTTCCAACTTTGTACAAACAGATTTTCATAAACGTCGACCTGGTTGGCAAGTTGGTATAGCGCTGGCCTTCTATGCCCAAGGTTGCGGGTTCGATCCCGGGCCAGGTAGATGGCATTTAAGTGTGCTTAAATGCGACAGGCTCATGTCAGTAGATTTACTGGCATGTAAAAGGACTCCTGCGGGACAAAAATTCCGGCACATCCGGCGACGCTGATATAACCTCTGCAGTTGCGAGCGTCGTTAAATAAAACATAACATAACATTTTTCATAAACTATTGGAGTATCAGCTTTTGTGATCTTTCTTATTAAGAATCCGAAAATAGAAAAATAGGTACCGCCCTTAGTGAAATAACTGGAATGTAGAAAATCCCGATCTTGCATAGAAATACCATTGCATGACCAAAAAATTGGTGCATGGTACGCAGTGAATGCTTACACTTCTTTGAAATGTCGTAAATGCGCAGAGGTATGCAGATAAAATAATCACACCATTTCTAGAAGAATGACTTGAAATTGAACGTACACAGGCATTGTTCAACAAGAATCCGCTTCAACGCATACAGCTGATCTCTCTTTAGAGTAAATTGCGGAAATTTTTTAAGTCAAGTTCATCATCAGTAAGGGAATAGATGCAAGCGGGATTCCCAAATCTTACTGCATGCGATTTCTTTTTTGTGGGAAAGTTAAAAAATAAAGTGTATCGGAATAATCCCCATACGATGGAAGAACTCAAAGACTATATAAGAAGGGAAATTGCAGCAATTTTATAAGAAGAAATAATGTGCTTTAATGCAAATTTTCTTAAAATATCTGACAGATATATGGCGGCACAAGAACATCATTTCAACATCTTCTATGAAAAAGGGAAAAAGGTGGAAATTGTAATTGTAATTTGAATGAGCAATCTATGCGCTTGACTTAGGGGCTATGGATATCCGACTCTGACGGCAAACAGCGTGCTTCCACCGCCAGGCGCGGCTGCACACTCACGGATGAACGTCTATTTAAAGGTTCTGTATATGATAACTATGCTTTCATCTTTTAATTTGTAAAGTTTTCAATACATGCAGTAAAATGTGTGCGGAAAGCTATCGTTAGGTAAAATATTATCCACCTTCCAGTTTAAAACATTTACGACTGAAAATTCAAGTTAGTTAAAATACATTAGCATCGTGATGGAGAACAATGTAGCATGTACCACAATATGCATGTTTCCTTGAGTGGGAAGGACATGTATCTCGGCGTTGCTACGAGATACGTAACATATATCATACTTATATGCCTCAATAGTAGGCAATAGATGACGTCACATATGATAATGCGTGATACTGTGCCTACTAAGACTGTGAATACTAAGAAAGACAACTGCTTAACACTTCACCAAGGGATGTTGGTTCTTATAAACTGATTAAAAATGCATTATATTTGAAGAGTCCACTGCAATAATGATGGATGTCATTTGGAATACATTTTGCAGGAGAAGCAATTGAAAGTTTGAAATGCTTAGCGCTCAAAGCTTAACTGTGATTTTCCGATCATTACTGGACAATGACTATCAGTGTTAATGCCATATAACTCTCTATGTACATTCTATATGTCTTAAGCTATGCATTGATAGTCTTGGTTCATTTTCGACAAGAAAGTGACATCCATCATTCTTGCAGTGGACTCTTCATTTGTAATATTATTTATATCGTGCATTGTAGGCCTACTGGAAAGTAGGCTAATTCATAAAAACAAACTCTATTACGGAATGTAATTCATAACTTTGTACTAGCCACCGCCGTGGCTCAGTCGGTTAAGGCGCTTGCCTGCCAGTTTGAATTTGCCCTCGGGCGCGGGTTCGATCCCCGCTTGGGCTGATTACCTGGTTGGGTTTTTTCGAGGTTTTCCCCAACCGTAAGGTGAATGACAGATAATCTATGGCGAATCCTCGGCCTCATCTCGCCAAATACCATCTCGCTATCACCAATCTCATCGACGCTAAATAACCTCGTAGTTGATACAGCGTCGATAAGTAACCAACTTAAAAAAATAGTAGGCTACTATTATCCACTGTCACTTATATCAAGTTAAATAATCTACCAAGTAAAATAACCTACTTAATTACACATATAACATAACCATTAGTGTACTGATGTGGTAATTACTTCTGTATTCATACAAATCTGATCATTCACGTAAGAAGAATAATACGGTATTTTCCTAGATAAGGAATCCAGGTTTCTTTATCTGTAGCTACACGAGCTTGGCTATTTTCCTAGAAGGAGAAATAAAATTATCATTAAAAAGGGATATGAAGTCTTCTCAAACGTAAAGTAACTGGCAAGTAAAGAGCATGTATTTGTTCCATGTAAACTTAGGTTCCATGATTACACATTTCACTGTAATCCTTGCATCAATAACATAAAAGAGACAATTTTTTAGAAAATGCCTGTAAAATTTCCATAGAATCGCTATCCGCTCCACTTAAACATTATAAACTGCTTTAATCCGGCCAAAGTAGTTCAAAAGACTTGAAGCTTCCCATCCGGCCGTGGGACATTATGCTGCAGAGAGGTACTGGCAGATAAAAACTGTAACTGCAGATGCTGGAGTGATCTTCCTCAAAGGTACACCCTTGTGAGCTTGTACCAGCGATTAGAGCAATATCACATATTCCTTCTTTATATAAAATTCTCTTGTCCTATAAAAGCCAATGTGAATGGAGAAGGTTTTTTCTCGCATAACTATGCATATTAGAAACAGAATCACAGACTCAAAATGCAGTGAAGTGCAAAATTATTGAATATGAAATTAAGTCTGTGAAATATATTTTAAAGCTGTGTATGTAACAAATATGTACTATAATAATCGTGATAAAATCAGAATTTGTATGCATGTTAAACTTCACTGTATATACTATCGTATATAAATTGTATTTGTAAATTTAATATTAATTTTTATTTATTTATTTAACTAGCTAGCTAGCAAGTGAATACAAATTACATTTATAAAACAAAAATGATTGGATTGTAATAAATTAAAATTGTAATTGTATTCTTAATCTTGTAGTTGTAATCTCCTGGTAGAGGGAAGAGAAGGCCTGATGGCTTTATCTCTACCAGGTTAAGTAAATATTCGATTATATATATATATATATATATATATATATATATATATATATATATATATCCGTGTCCTATTATGTTACAAATAGTGTTTTGTACGAGGTATCATCATATTGCATAGGATTATATTCCATGGTATGATACCACATCATCATATCACAATACAAAAGATGGCGATAGATTTTGTAATTCGCATTCCTTTGGAACAAAATATGAATTAGGCCTATACCATACCGAAGAATACATATCATAACGTATCATATAGTACCCTAACATATCATATATCATGTCATGTCATGGAGGAAAGGAACTAGCCACTCTACCACATTATCTCCTGAATTAGTTGCCGGACAAGTGGTATCTCTTGTGAGATTCAGACCTGTATTCGGACAGTTGACTAAACAACAACTGTATCATATCATATCATATCATATCATATCATATCATATCATATCATATCATATCATATCATATCATATCATATCATATCATATCATATATTTTATTTTATTATTGTAAATACTTTTGTTTTATCACTATTATTATTATTATTATTAATGAATTATTTTGTATTTCAATCTTTGTATAATTTCTGTCACGATTATTCTATTATTATTATTATTATTATTATTATTATTATTATTATTATTATTATTATTTTTACTATTATTTATATCATCATTATTATTATTTGAACCCTGTAAAATTTATGTAGACTACTGGACTGTACCCGAGCACGAGCATATGCTCATTTCGGGTATCTATTCATATGTATTCAATTCAAATGTAAATTGTAAATAAATTTGAAATTTGAAAAAAAAATTGAAATTTGAAATTTATACCACATCATATCATACATCATATACTACATCATATCATATCATATCATATCATATCATATCATATCATATCATATCATATCATATCATATCATATCATATCATATATCATTTCATATCATATCATATCATATCATATCATATCATATATCATATCATATCATATCATGTCGGATGATCTCGACTGCGCGCAAGATAAATTTCTACCTGTTTTAAAGCGCCCAACAGCGTGCGGAGTCAGTTTTGGATATCGGTCAACTGCGCGTGGGGATTATTCCTGCATTTTCCTTCCCATTTTTGGAGACTTAGGCTAACATTCATAGAGAGTCCCATCTGCCATTCATAGTTATGGTTAAAAATGCAGTGTCATATGCATACCGAAATTAGTATAGGGCATTTGTCAAGAAGTTAAAATATACATACCCGTATTAGAACAAGACATTTGCCAAAAATTTAAAATTATTAAATTATTTTAAATTACTTTGTTTTCTTGTAGACTAATAATAACAAACACTCTATAGGAATAAATGAAAATAAACTGTAAGGGTCTTCTTTTGTGAAAGAATGCCTTTTTTCAATCAATACAAGTCTGTATGCTGAAAATTTATGTTCAACATCACAGGATGTGATTGGAGCAAACTTAAAAACGAGTGATCCTTTTAAGATCCCCATTACATAGCCGAGATTTTATCTACCCCTTCAACATAGGTGCCACTTTCTGCAACAGACTCAGACCACTACTCTTCTGGCACACCGTGGTGAATTATTTAGAGAATGTCTCCACGCTCCTTTCAGTCTCTCCTCTGCTTCTTCAACTACTGCCAAGATGCCAAGGAGACGTAGGCTCCTGGTCTCCAGTTTTTCATTGGCATTAGGCAGTGCTACTAGTATGCTACTAGGAGTTCCAAGCTCTCCTGCAAACCAGGCGAACAAGCGCAGCGCCCTGCCCTCTATAGGTATTCACTGGAACTTGAGAATCGGCTGTCCGTAGTCTGTTTCTGAAGTGTTAATAATTTGTTTCTTTTCTTCTTCTTTGGAGTTGGATGAAACCAAGCGGATAAACAAACAAATTTATTGGAATATTTGGCCATCCGCATCAGTCACTGTTCCATGAAATGGTTATAAAAATAATCTGTTTTACTTCAAGAGATCTTTTAAAGTTTCATCTTTAAAATGTGTGCAAATGTGGAAAAACTGGCAAAATAGGTGATTATATGTGATATTAGATTACAATGTGATTTTTCACCAAAACTGTTAAAATATGCACAAAAGGAAAAATAAAAATTGCCCTTATTCGATTATTCTTTTTCGGAATCAAATATATAGCCTGTGTATATAGGCCTATGAGTATTTCTTGAATATGACATATCTATAAAAAATGCATCATCATCATCTTCATCATCATCATCATCATCATGCAGCTTCCAAGAAGTTAGACCACAGATTGGTCAGTTCCAGTCTCATATTAGAGGTCGAGAATTCTCTTCAGGGGTCTTCCTGGGTTTCTTGTGCCCGCCAGGGTGTAATTTTTTAGTAATCTAGAATATTTGTTGCGGGGAATAGTATTGACATGTTGTATCCACTTTGACTTACAACTTAAAATTTGTTCAAAGGCTGGTGTCAACTTGAATTGTTCTAAATTTTTTTCAATTTTTTTGTTGTCGTTCCATTTATGACCTGCTGTTCTTCTTAAATATTCCATTTCTGCCTTAGTTATTGCAACATACTTTAACCAAAACTAAAACCGTAATTAAATTACTTTACTGAATAATTGTGAAAACTGGACAATCAAAGCAAAAGATAAAAACATGAATTTTCAAGCAATACCTATGTCTAGTGCTTACTTTGTTTGACTGTCAGTACTTTGCTGTGGTTGCTGCTGTTCCCAGGTTAAGCTTATAGAGAATTTGAATTGTATTTACTGAAAACATGAACATAGATACGGTTCAAGATGAAATGTGATATACAGTAATTCTGTAGATTAAATTAATCGCAATAAATTTGGAAGACTATCTAGATACAATTTAAATATCTGACATTTATAGAGAAATTTAAACATAACTAAAAACGTGGGTTAGGAACCCTGTACCCAGCTTCGAGACCACTCTAGCTGGTCAACTGCCTGATAAATCGATATTTATGAGTTCGGAACTTTTATAATTCATGTAACAATAGTGAAATTAACTAATTATTTGCCTACAGCTGACAATTATTACAGGGGCGACATGGTTTTTATCCTCTACTTCAATTTGTAGCTTGCTTATAATTGTGATGCATGTCCTCACTTGTTTTGTTGGTTGTTATCAATGCAGTGCATTTCGTTAAATGCAATTAATAAGAATTACTGGAAAATGCACGCTATAGAGGATTCGAAACAAAAAAGCCGAATGGGAATAAATATTCCCGTAACTATAACGTAATCATTTCGTGTTTTGTAACAAATCTGACCTTTTGCAGATTTCATTAGAAACGGAATAAAAAATAGTGCCTACTTGCTTAATGAAAGAGAAATGTATCGGTCATTAGTGGAATTTGTTAATTTTATTATTATATCGTCACTTTTGTGGTCTAACAGTTACTATGCTTGTGTGTAGACCCAAAGGATATGAGTTCAACTCCTGGCGAGAGTGATGATTAGGCCTGAGAAATATAAGTCATTATACTACCAGTGCGCTACGTGCGCCTCTAACTTCGAGTATGTCTCAGAGTTGGGTTAACGCAATGTCTTTCGTTCGTTTAAAGCAGCCGTGGCGAAAATGTGACTCCCGAGCACATGCTATGCATTTCTCTTACTTCCTACCTCCCCCAACCCCCACCCTCTCACTCACTGGAGTCAAATTCCATTCCATTTGTATTTGTCTTTGACCTGCGAGTGGCGTATCGTCGCAATGTCTCTCTCGAAACTATGTACCTCTACAACAACGAAAGTTTCAAGTAGGATGGGAGGACGCATTTTTTTGCTGCCAAAATGTTGCGAATATTAAATGTATAATTTGTTCACAAATATTACGAGGAAAACGATTGTATAACATAAAACGGCGTTATACTACATGTCACTCATGAAAAATTAAAAGGTTAAGTATTATTTATTATTATCATTATTATTATTATTATTATTATTATTATTATTATTATTATTACTATTATTATTACTATTATTATTATCTCTGTACGTCGATCCTTTTTCAGCAGATATATAAATAATGCGGTTAGATCTTCAATTTAAATTCACAGTTTTACAGTGTGATGTTAAATGAAAGCTAGATGTAAGGACTTGAAAAATGTTGAACTTCTCAAATCTTTGCCAAAAAATAAATCTCCGAAGCTTCCTTCTTTCGCTTGCTCTGTTAAGGTGCGTACACACTTAGCGAACGAACAACGAACGAACGACAAACGATTGCATTCGTTGATTGAAATCGGTACGTGTGTACGTCGCAGCAAAGGCAAACCGATCGTTTGGTTTGCCTTCGGAAGTGATCCGTCGCTTGTCGGTACATCAAAGGAAGTTGGTATTCGTTGTGGACGGGATTTGCCACTAGCTTGTAGTTCGTAGCAGAACGCAGCGCTTAGTTCAATTTCACTAAGAGGATGTCGAAACTGGAGTGGACGGAAGACGCTGTTATAAATTTTATTAATGCATATAGGGAGCAGGAAACTTCATGGAATCCCAAGTATCCTACTTACCACAATAAAATAAGAAAACATGATGTTTGGGAATCTATTGGAAAGATGTTTAGCTGCAAGATAGGCGAGTCAAACACGTGCAAAATTTGAAAATTATTTTTTTTATTTATTTTCAGTGGATATATGTTTTTTGTTTATTGTAGGGAGCAGAAGTCAAAAAGAAAATTGAATCCCTACTGACATCATTCTGGAGTGAAAGACAGAATTCCATAAAAAGTTCTGGAATGGGGAGTGATGAAGTGTACGAGTCAACTTGGTTCGCGTATAAACATATGTCGTTCCTTTTGGACAAATTCACGCCCAGAAAAAACAAAGTTCCAACCTTGTGCACACAAAATAAATTATTGGCATTGAAAAGTGTCTTTTCGTAAGCATGATGCGCATACGACAAACACAGACAAATCTCTCTTTTTAATATTTTAAGATAATTATTGTCAGTGAGGTATCCGTGTACTGAAACTTTCCCCTGGGGCCTATTTCATAAAAGTAATATTACTAAAAAGGTAATAACATTAAGTAATATTATTACTGTTCTGTTTCATAAAAGTAATATTTAATAATATTATTTATTACTGTAAACGCTCATATTATTACTAAAATAAATAATAATATTACTAAAGTGTTTCATAAAGCAGCAAAGATAATTAAATTTATTAATAATATTAACGTTAGTTCCATGACTGTATTTTAAGTAATAGTTTAATAATTTGTAAAAAGTAAATGCCAATGTATGGTTAGATTTTGAAGATAAAACCATGAAACCATTTGAAATGGATAATTCTGACTCAAATAGTGATGAAGAGGGAGTGTTTGTCCGACGTCCAAGAAATTTTAGACAACGAATATCCTACAACCATATGCAAGAAAGTTACGAATATAATGAAATAGTTGACCTTTCAACTCGAGAACTTTTCGCAAAAAACTCTGTTCCTTTAAGTTATTTTCACGTCTTTTCCCCATTTTAAAAAGCATAAGAGACAAAATGAATGACTAACAAAGTCCCTCTCCATACTTACAAATACTTACAAACTGTCATAGGCGCCAATGTAGGTGGACCAGGCTGAAATTGAAAACTATCTTATCTAATTGTAAAAGAGGAACAATTGGAAAGGATGAGACCTAAATTAAATTCAATTACAATATAGAACTGTTAGAAAGTAATTACTGTATATTTTACATTATTTTATGTTATTTGAATGATTGAACTTAACGTTTTTCCCTCCTTTCTCGTCATTTTTTAAATTATAATAATTGTTCAGAAATATATGCCTATGGGACATCTACATAACAAAATACAGTAATATTAATATTTTCTGTACCTATTGAAATGTTTTTTCAGTGTATACTTGTGACAACCTGAATCTATATACTCTTCACTAATTAACATTGTGAAGATCTTGGTGAGCCAAAATCTTTTGCAGACATATGAGTCATTCCATGTCAAATCGACAAATTGGCTGTGGCGCAACTTTTTTGGATATTGGTCAAAATTGTTCCAGTTATTCATTAATATTGACTATGAGTACAGGCGAAGTATTTTGTGCAAAGTCCTACTCATTTCTGTTATATGCACGTGTTTGTACAGTACTTCAACCCTCGATATTGGTGTGCGCCTATTCGGAAAAAAATCCATAACTTAGAAATGAATGGAAATTTCTCTGTCAAAGTTAGTGACAATATATTAGAGAACATTTTGTACCATTTAGTGACAAAGTAGTACAAACTAAGTTTATATTATAATGGAAATAAAATAAAATATATAAAAATTGGGTGAATACTTTCATGCTGTATTGAAGATAAAGGCAAGGTGAAATAATAACGAAATTTTAATAGTAAAAACATTCAAGCATTCTGTATACATGGTCAAATTTTGAACTTGTATTTCGGCTCCCTTCCGTCTGGTCACGTAAGTACGTACATGCATGTTCAAACCTGCTCGGAGTTCGGAGCATAACTAAGCACGTCTTGGAGGTGACGACACTCCACTGCCAGTCTCGGAATAACCGAACTGCAGTATCTGCCATACCTGTTGTGTACAGTAACGTTCACTTTCGGATGTAATACATCAAACATGTGTCGGTATTAAGCGGTATTATCAGTAAATCTATCATTTGAAGAACTGTTAGGTTATAGGTCAGTGAATTAAAACTGTGCGCCGTTATTTGTAGAGTTGTGCATACTTTACAGTAGCTTGACGTTAAGACATTTTTATTTCAGTGTATTTCACGGGTGACGGTAGAAGTAGAATAGATAGTGTCCAAGAAAATGAATTCTTGTTCTGTACGACAATATTGACAGGGGATAGTTGTCACAAACTAACATAGACCCAATCTATTGCCTTGTTGGACGTGAAAACCTTGCCTGATCAAGATAGACAATTAATGTGATGCAGACTGAGAAAAACGAAGGGCTAGAGACTATTTATCATCATCTGAGGATATACTGCAGTAACAAATATACACATCTCTTTGGACAAAAATGTTGTGAGCCATATAGAAGATATAAGACGGTTATTAAGAAGAGTTTACGTCAGGTAACAGAAGACATCGCCGACAGAAAGAAAAAATTCTCTCTCACCTGGCCAGTGTGTATGTACAAATTGCTATAATAATAATAATAGTAATAATAATAATAATAATAATAATAATAATAATTTATTTAATCTGACAGGATTAAGGCCATCAGGCCTTCTCTTCCATCCTACCAGATAACACATATAAATACAAAAAATAAATACAAACACTGATGAAAATGATACAAATTAAGTTAAAGCACTATAGAGGGTTAACAGAGTCAAAAGTACATTATAGAGCTCTCATCGAGCTAATACAACGAAAAGAAAGAAAACAGAGATAGCAATGATGATATTGATAACTGACAATAATAATAATAATAATAATAATAATAATAATAATAATAATAATAATAATATACAAGATTACAAAACAATAGTGATGATTCTTATGAATTAATGGACGATCAGCCATTCTCAGTACCGCCAGAAAAAGAGCGAGAGTCAATAAATTTATCATTTTCTCAAGTAGGAATATCACCCTTTAAGCAGAGGAGGCTCAACAATGAACAGAAACTTGCTCTTGGGAAGAGAGAGTTAGCACAAGCTTCATCAGCTAAGGTAAAAACCCTTCAGGTTACATTGGATTCGAGTTAAAAAAAAATTCAGAAAAAGATTTGGTTGCACTTAGTAGGGACTATAAGGACCTTCTTGACTGTATTATAAGTACCTTACAAACGCCATTGACACTTCAAGAGAAAATACAACTAGTTTCAGTTGTGCCACGAAGCTGGTCATTAAAGAAAGTAGCTGAAGAATTTGAAGTAGCAGAGTGTATTGTAAGAAAGGCGAAATCACGTGGTTTGTACTTTGACATCACAAAGAATACTGGCCATCCTATGCCTGAGAATGTTAAGACATCAGTAGTTGAATTTTATGAAGATGATGGTTACAGTCGCGTATGTCCTGGGGAAAAAGGACTTTGTGTCTGTAAAACAGACTACAGCAGATTCTATTGTACGACACTAGGTGCAAAAGGGTTTAATATTGTGTAACTTGAAAGAATTGTACACATTATTATGCGAGAAAAACCCCTTAGTTTCTATTGGGTTTTCAAAATTTGCAGAGTTGCATCCAAAACACTGCATACTGACAGGTGCAAAAGGAACACATACAGTGTGCGTGTGTGCAATACACCAAAATGTAAGACTCATGGTGCAAAGTTTAAAATATATACTGATAGTTCATGGAATGGATGAAAAAAGTCTTCTTCAAATTATGGCTTGTTCTACACAAAATGAACCCTTACCACGGTGTGAAAAATGTCCTGGTCCTGGAAAAGCACATGAATTCTTACTGGAAAGTGAGAAAAGCATGCAGGGCGGTGAATATTAGCAGTAGGTGACAGTAGACCGATCTACATTGAAAACACTTGTTACACCATTCGAAGAATTCGTCGAAAAGATCATTGATAAGATATGGATAATTTATCGTCCTCATAGCTTCATTGCTCATAATCAGGCCCAATATTTGAAGCAGTGCAAGGAAACACTAAAGATACACGAATGTGTAGTACTAGTTGATTTTTTCGAAAAATTATACATTCATAGATCAAGATGTGGTTCAAGGCTACCACTGGACAAATGACCAGGTGACTCTTCGCCTGGTAGTTATTTCTATGCACCAGGATGAAAGATCAACTGTTCCCAAGCCTATGTATAGTAAACGACTGTTTTTCCATTTTCAGAAAATTTTAACACTTCAAAACATTAGACGAGAATGTGAAGAAATGTAAAAACATTTCTTCAGTGACGGAGCCGCATCTCAGTATAAAAACAGGAAGAATTTTGTTAATTTATTTCATCATAAAATGATTTTGGAATAGATGCAAAATGTAATTTTTTGCCACAAGCCATGGGAAAGCCCTTGTGATGCTATTGGTGAAACAACGAAAAGACTCGCAACAAAAGCCAGCTTCCAGCGTTCATATATGGACCAAATTTTGACAGTCAGAAATCTATAGAAATTTGCAAATGAACATATTGCTGGAGTGAAATATTTTTATGTCAATAAAGATGATATTTGTCTCACGGAAGAGGAAATTATGGAACTATTTAATAATTCTGTACGAATTCCTGGTACAAGAAAAAACTACTCATATGTACCATTAGATGACGGACATTTGCGAGTTTCCAGAGTTTCATTGACATGTAAATTCGTTGATATACCTGGAATAAAATAGGCATGAAGTATACTAAGGAAATAAGCCCAAATATGCAATAAAAATATCATGGATCAGAGTCAGTAAAATTCATTGTCAGTGATTCATGTCAATGATAAAAATGTTGTATCTCTTCCAAGAATGGAAAATACAAGACAGTTTTATTTGTACTGAAAGTACAGATAATGAATAATCTTCTGTAAAAATTGCATAATGTTTTCCATGTGCCCTTTCACACAATAAATTTAAGAAAATATACTTGAAAAAATACATTTTATTTTAATTTCAGCCAAGGTCAAACAGTAGATCAAGATGCCTCACATGTCAGAATGAGTCAATAAAACACCACTATAACTGGAAGAAGTTTCATGAATTTCTCTGCAGTAGCCTATCTGTAATTAATTTTTTTCCTTTCAGACAGAGCGCCAAAAGTATGTACACCCCCGCATACTCAATTGAACATTTCTCGAAAACTACAGTCTCATAGAAAAAAATACTCTGTATCCCTTCTTATGATACATCAATAATTGTTCAGACTAAGTTTCACTCAAATTTGGAATTTGACCGCCACAGGTTTTCGGCGAAATTTGTTGATTTGAGATGGAATGACTCATATATCAACAAGTAGATCTATTACAAAATATGTGGACTACTTTAAACCACCCCTATTGAGGGCATAAACTAAAATTAACTTACGAGATTTATAGGTACCGTATCCACAATTCCACATCACAATCTCTAATTAGAACATATGTATTTGCATTTTGTATAGTCAGGTAACTTCTTGAAAATACTACTTACAACATAACCAGCAATAAAAACCCATTAAGACAATTTCAGTATTTTTATTAATTTCGTCATAACATTAATCTTCTACAACATCCACACCTTCAAACTCAAACACTATATTTTCTAGGAACGACTTCACCGCGTAAGTACTTATGTCGTTATTGCATTACTTATTTATTTTTGGTAAAAGAGTAATTTTTATGTGTATTTATTTACGCTTGCACCAATAATTTTAAGCCTTTTTATATAAGTACTTGCGCAGTATTCCGAATTATAACGGAACTTGAAATATCTTACATAAGACGCTTTGCAGGGTCCACTAATCCTGTCGTTAACACTGTCCTTAAGGCTGGTACAATATTGTCATCAAAAGTTTTCACTGCTTAACTTTTTCATATGGTACTTCTTTAGATAACGAGGTCCAATTTTTACACGCGCGCGCACACACGCGCTTCTGTCACTGATACACTGTTTTTGGAATTGCAAACTTTACAACAGCAGAGACGTGAACAATTAGGAATGATAAATATCTGTTCACAATATTTTAGATTTATCATATTGTTTCTTTTACTCGTAAATCAACTGAATCAAATAACAGAAACAATAAATTCGAGTTGCAGTGATTTACAATCTTATCTGAAATAAATTGTCTCCCAAACCTTCACACATATTACGATTTACTCTGTTGTTGCTATTAAAGATAGTACTTCAAAACTTATTTCATTCAACAACTGTTAACAGAGAGAATAATATAAATAGCTGTAGAGTGCAGACCAACTTGGTTATGTTTGTCAGCCTTAACCTCAAATCATCTGGCTACTGTACGTATTTTATGACTCGTGCAAAACGTTTATGAAACAGAATTTAGTCGGTTAATAAAATTGTTTTCATGACTGCAATACTATTACTTAATATTATTACTGTGTTTATGAAACAGGCCTGCACTTGCTATAATTATATTTTCGTCTGCCTTTATAGCGGATAATCAGCGAATGTGAATGTTTTCTGACAATTTGCTGATGATTTGTACGTCGCTTCAAACAGCGAACGAACAACGAAGTTTTGCTTCATCATTCGTTCGTTGTTCGTTCGCTAAGTGTGTACGCACCTTTAAAGCCATGTTCGCTACAACTTACGTTTGTGAAAAATTATTTTCAACAATGGAAATAGTAAAAACCAAATTTAGATCACGACTGACAGACACCTTCGTGATCAACTACGACTGGCAGTAAGTGACATAATTCCTGATTTTGAAACTCTGTCGCAGAGACATTCTGAAGACAGTTAATTTTAGGTTATGACAATGTGTCCTATGTTTTCTTATTCATGTCTTTCTTCGTTACACGTACTAAACATTAGTTTGTAATCTTATACTGTATAAAATGATATTTAAGTGATTGACGTAAAGAAAATGAAAATTCCTTAATAAGTCAGACAGTTGCTTCACTTCCCCTTCGGGTGTCCGCCTTCCTCCATAGGTGCTATGCACTTTGCAGTTTACACAGTGGCTCGGCGCACGATCACATTTTCGCTACGGCTGGTTTAAAGGCATGCTTATCATCACGGCAAGTTAGTCCTCAGCATTTGAGTGGATGAAAGCCACTCCTTTGACTTCCAAACACTACTATCTGCTAAAGAAAAATTTAAAGACATGATTTTCTTTGTTAAAGAAAAATTTCACTATTTTAAAGACATTTTATTTTCTGTCTGTAGAAAATAACCTAATATAACATTGACAAGTATCAGCCTTATTATTTCACTATGTTAATATGATGGTATATTACGTTTTGTTTTATATAATTTTTCATTTCATATATTGTTGCAGTGAATAAGAAACAACATTTTCATATGTTCAAAGGAGAATTATTGCCTGTTGCTAGAAAACACAGCCATATATCTATAATTCTAGAATAACTTCGTTCCACTTCTGCAGCAAGAATGGGGGAATATTTGAAATATTTTACACAAGCATTATTTATCTCAAAATCTGTATCATTATTACAAATTTTCTCATTTGAAATGTTCATAAATTTCGTCCTCGGCATCTTGCTATTATTCTTCTTTACAAGACTTTGAATGTTGCCTGTTACGAATAGGAGTACTCGGTCGTAATGTAACCGATCAACTAAAGTTCACTGCTGAACGAAACACACTGAAATCCCCCACCCCAACGCAATTACGTACCGGTACCTAAAGTCAGAGGCGCATGAAGCACAATGTAATGGCATACAATTCTTAGCCATAGTGATGACATTTTAGCGAAAAATTCCTCCGTGCGGCTTCCATGAGTTGAGGAATTAAAGCAGTCGGTCCGATGTGTTAAATTTACGATCCCAGTATTTATTAATAAACTTACCTGATAAAAGGCAAAATTCTGTGTAGTGACTCTGTTCTCAACACCAGGTAGCATATCGATAGCTAAGAAGTGATACCTGGTATCTACAAAAATGTTTATTTAGATCTCCTACATTGTTATTATGTTCACAAAATAGGATAGTTAACTAGCTTAATATTTTGTTATCGAATAAAAGATGTTGCAAAGTAGAAACATATATAAACTTTTTCTATTTTGAGAAAAATTAATTTTTGAAACATTTTTTTAATTGTCTGTAAATTTACAGAAACGAGGTACGAGGTACAGTACGTATCACTTTTCAGCCATCGATATTATATTATCACAATAACGATTGTGTAGACATTTAACGGAGAAGAATGAGAATATATCGATTCATAATCTCACTTGTCTAGTGTTTTCCAGGTGTAATGATCTTAAGCACTCTGCATGTGTGTTGTGTAAATGTAGAAAATGTGTTCAATTAGGCCTAAGTGAGCGTGAGTTGGTAAAAGTTAAATTTATGGACATACAGGTATTTTATGCTAGGTTGGTTACTGTTAAGTTTCTATTGTTGCTGCTTGAACTTTTTTGATTTTCATTACGTGATACATAATTACTCATTGATTAAAATAAATTACATTATTTCCAATATCATATTTATTCAAAATAAACCTTCACATATTTGTTCGAAATTTTTATTTGAGCCTCGTTTTAGCGGGTAGCTGGGACGGGATCCGGCGTTTTCGTCATAAATTGTTTGACATGCGGAATTTTTGTCACACATTACATTTTCGACACAGTCCTCATCGTCATACGAAATTATGTTTAGAATTTTGAAGAAGAAATAAATAGAAGATAGATAGTACATTAAATCCAATGTATGTTTCAACAGACTATACAAGTCTACAGTTATTAATGTTGTAGAAACTGAGTTCCCACATGTCCAAATTTGCGGATGTCTTTTTTTTTTATCTTAGCCAATCATTTAGGAGGCGCATGTAGTTAGAAGAAATATCTGAAGAATATCACAGGGAAGAGACTGAACATCTAAGAACACAGTTCCACTCCTAAAGCCTTGGTTTTCCGGAACCGACGCTTGCGACGTGCGAGGTGTGAGGCGGGCCTCACACAAATCCGGACTACACGAGAGATAGTGCGCGGTTTCTATAGCTGCGAGGTGCGCAGACCTCGCATCTCGCAGTTATAAAAACTACTCACTATCTCTCACATAATCTGGATTTGTGCGAGGCGGGCCTCGCACTTCGCATGCGTCGGTTCAGAGAAACCAAGGCTTTACTGGCATTGGCTTTCGTTCCACAGTACGATATTTTAGAAGTTTTAGATCTGCTGATTGAAAATGTATATGATTTATTGTCTATAATCCTTAACTATGTTGAAGATAACTATATCAGAGGTCGTAGATGCGGTAGAGGAAACCAACAACCAGTTTTACCTGGAACTGTTATCAACGTATTCTTCACAATTTACCGAGAACAACTAATACTTGCGAAGAATTTCATAGGAGAATTCATACCTTGATGAGAAAAGCACATCCTTCATTTTTCATGTCCTTCAACAGCCACTCGATAGGTAGCGATAACTGAACGAGAAATCGAAAGATTGCAGTTCGGCTTCTCATTTAGCAAGAAGAATAGAAAGTATCTCAATATAGATATACTAGCATTTCTTGGATTGTGAAACGCTATGAGAATTGTAAGAATAGTAACGATTTTCTCGGTTATCTGAAAGCGATTTAGCATAATATTGCAGGAAAATTTAATTGTAAAATTGTACAATCCACTCTGGAAGAATATAAGTATTCATCTGTGACCATCTATCCATGAATTTTACCGTGATGAAAACCATCATTGTGACTATTTAAAAATGTGACTATTTGCCCAAGTGACCAAAGACACAGTGTGACCGTACATACTATGACTAAAACAATGTGACTATCTATAGCCTACCTGTAACGTAATTTTCGGTGGCGATCCAGCTGGGACGGTCATGTTGTGTCCAAGTCGTGTTCTTCTGTTTTCATATTAATTATTGTTGAAAAAAATATCAGTAATAACCAGGCATAACAGACCCAGTATATTAGGCGAGAAACTGATGTAAATAACTGAGAAAGTTTAAAATATTGTCTTAATACATGATTGAAGACATTAACCTATTATGCTCGTTTCTTTTATATCACAATATGTTTGCAATGTGTGATCTCTATCGAACCCCTAAATGTTCATTTTCTTTCTTGGCATTTTATATACTTCTTACTAATTTTGTTAAGTGCGTATATAGCGCTGTGTAAATTTTCTCTTACTTACTTACTTACAAATGTCTTTTAAGGAATCCGCAGGTTCATTGCCGCCCTCACATAAGCACGCCATCGGTCCCTATCCTGTGCAAGATTAATCCAGTCTCTATCATCATATCCCACCTCCCTCAAATCCATTTTAATAGTGTTCTCCCACCTGCGTCTCGGCCTGCCCAAAGGTCTTTTCTCCTCCGGTCTCCCAACTAACTAACACTTTATATGCATTTCTGGATTCGGTAAATTTTCTCTAGAATCTGAAAATGATATCTGGTCATCTCCGAAGAGTTGCATATTATTTTAGAGGTATATTACCTATAATGTATAGGCATTGTACAGATTCTTTCCATTCGTTACTGGCAGTGGCATCGTCATCTTACTCCCTATGAAGTTATTATGCGAGTATAATAATTCGTTATTTTTCATTTTACCTATTTTATTGAAGTATTATCTGCTTTTTCACTGCACGAATTAAATTTTCAGGTATTCCTCTGTGTGGTAATATTTACTCAATCATATTCAAGGCTCTACATAATCCATAATCTATAAACAGAATACAGCCTATGTATGAGATATTATATTTTCATTATTTTATGTAATGTATGTGTGTATGTATGTATGTATGTATGTATGTATGTATGTATGTATGTATGTATGTATGTATGTATGTACAGTATGTATGTATGTATGTATGTATGTATGTATGTATGTATGTATGTATGTAAGTATGCATGCATGTATGTATGTATGTATGTATGTATGTATGTATGTATGTATGTATGTTTTCCTATGGAAGGGAAATAATGCGGAACAATATATTCAATTCAAAGTGGCATTAATTAAAATGCCGCTGCTTTTGCTGCTGCTGTTGGTGCTACTGCTATTGCTATTACTACTGCTACTACTGCTGCTACTATATTAGTAGAAATTTTTTATAAAACTGAATCAAACCAATTATAAATATAAGCTATTTCCGGACACAGCTCAATGGTTTCGACTTCAAAGTGATGAGGACGACTAAATATTAGCTAAATACATTATGAATAACATTGACATCAAATGTAACAAATGCAGGAAAAACTGCATGTTATATAATAGATGACTCTAAAAATGACAATAATAACACAATACGTGACAAGATACCAAATGACAAAAGAAATACACCATGCACTGTATTCAAACACAAGAGAAAAGCCGTTATATAACAAATACCAAACAAATACCGTGCTTGGATGTAGTTTAGTCTATGTTAGAGAATAGAACAATAACCTCACAGGTAATAGTAGACCTACCACAGTACTAGGAAAACACTGAAAACGAAATATTCTCGTAATAGAAGTGACATTTCCCTTCATTAACAATACACAAAGGATGTGTGGTAAAATCTGCATGAATATGCATTTGTGTATTATATAAACAGATTTGTCATCAGGACCAAGTCTATGTCATTCTACTAGTAATATCAGCAATAGGAATTACTCACAAAACACTAGTACCAAACACCAAAAAACAGGATCGACAAAAAATTCATAACAGCAAAAATATTAGATACCTGTAGGATACTGAGAAATATAAACAAAATATTTTTAAAAAAGTCAAAGTTTTGATACTAAATCACAAACTGATTCTATACTGTATTCTACGTCTGTTCTCATGAACTTTTATCCATATAAAGAAAGATAAATATTTTATAATGAAAAAATGTAATTTCCACACGCGGCAGAAGTGAAACTTCTTAAGTACCGGTAGTAAATGTATGGTAATCTTTATAAAGAAACATGCAATAAGAGACGATATTTTAGATCTAAATTTGACAACCTTAAAAGTAATATGAAAAGGAATACGACAAGAATGCCTTTTGTCATCTATCATGTTCAACATCTATTTAGAGCATTTAACAAAAACTGTTTTCAAAACACGGTAGGGGTGGTATTAAAAGGAAGAAGATGTAAGATTTGTTGATGATATGCCGTTGTTAGAATAAAAAGAGATGATACTGCAGATAAATGACGGCTGTGAGCAATATGGGATGAAGATAAATGCAAAGAAGACAAAGACTGTTTTATCGGAAAAAAAAATAAAAGTAAACGTGCGAATTTTAAATGAGGCAATAGAACAAGTGGACACCTTCAAATACTTGAGCGGATGCCAGGAAGTAAAAAGAAGGACAGCAATGGCCAAGGAAGCTTTTAATAGAAAAAGGAGTATCTTGTGCGGACCTCCGAAAAGAGAACTAAGGAAGAGACTAGTGAAGGGTTTTGTATGGAGTGTGGCATTTTATGGAGAAGAAACATGGACGCAACGACGAAGTGAAGGGAAGCGGTTAGAAGCATTTGAAATGTGGATAAGGAGAAAAAAAAGAACGTGTGCAATGGACAGCCAGATTAAGAAATGAAGCTGTTTTGGAAAGAGTGGGTGAAGGAAGAACACTGCTGAAACTGACCAGGAAGAGGAAAAGAAATTGGTTGGATTACTGGCTGAAAGGAAACTGCCTACTGAAGGATGCATTGGAAATAATGGTGAACGGGAGAAAAGTTCGGGGCAGAAAAAGATATCAGACGACATTAAGATAAGAACTTATATGGATCATATGAGGAAGGCAGAAAATAGGAAAGATTTGAGAATGCTGGGTTTTCAGTGAAAGATCTGCCCTTGTGCAGAAAACTATGAATGAAAGAATGAATAATTACCCCGTACTGTTCACAATTTAAACATGAAACTATTCGTTTATGATAACATAGTAAACGAGTAACGTATGCCTAATGTCCTCTTAAAACTTCCGTTACGAAATAATACTATTTCACAGCGTTTGTTTTGTACCCTTCGTAAGAAAGTATCGTTTTAACAATGATAATAATAATAATAATAATAATAATAATAATAATAATAATAATAATAATAATAATACGAATAATAATAATAATAATAATAATAATAATAATAATAATCAAGACGTGTTCATCTTCAGAGGTAGACATAGAGGGCATATTCCGCCTGTAAGCAATTATTAATATGAGGTGATAGTAAAAAGTTACCAGTTTCAGAATGACGTAAGTGTAATAATATATTAGTAATAGTATATTATTTATAGTCTAACACACACACACATATGTGTTTATATATATATATATATATATATATATATATATATATATATTCGGAGGATTCGCCATTTAATAACCTGACATTCTGCTTACAATTTCAGTCCAAATCGCTCCGAATTTAGTTAAAGAAACTTGGTCTATAAATCTCTTAGTTGTTTCAAAAGTTTTTCTATATGTATTGTATCCCAAAGAATGTTTTGTTGTGATAATCATGTTATTGTCATTTTCTTGCGTTTATTACGTAATTTTATTACTTTCCTCATATGCAAATAAACATACGTAGTCCTATAAACCTTTTTATATATCTAAACGTGCACAGATCTGTAGAATCGAAATTGGGGCAAGTTACCGTCGCTGTTAAGGAATTGGGCTAGAAGCCGGATAATGACGCAGAATATCTGCATGGAAATATCATATGTACTTCGGTACATTGAAATAATATAGAAGCCGGAAGGTTGAGGGTTCGATTCCCGTTATGGTCATGGTTCATTGGTCTAATCATTGCGGTCTAATCATGGCTCTTGGGTTCACTAAGCCTCTAACATAAATGAGTAGCAAAGGGCAAATGGGGTTAGCACGTAGGATTATAATATCACTATTCAATTTAATACCCTAATGGTAATTCGGGTCGTGTATTAGGGTAGCTTCACTTGCCTTTCGAAACTAATATTAGTATACCATAATAGTAATAATAATAATAATAATAATAATATTATTATTATTATTATTATTATTATTATTATTATTATTATTATTATTATTAAGGAATGTGTAAGCGTGTAGCCTCTACGCGCTGCAGAATTGAAATTTCTTGTAAATGTGTATAGGCCTATTAATTTTTTTATGTTCTTGCAATGAAAGACAATAAATTTGTATTAAATTTAATAAATCTATACTCAAGAATATTGATAACTTCAAAATTAGACAGGTTTTAGTACAGAAACTAAAATAAGATACAGAAATTTGATTCTGAAATCATTCTAAATGACATGACAAAAATGTGTTAATGTTTGTCCCAAATCTTGTTGTTGAGTCGCCGTTTCAATTATTCATCGTCAAGTGAGTTCCTCTTCGATAAATTTAATCAATGGTTATGCTTTGCCTAAAGCACAATAATTCACAGTGTAATTTCACTTAGTGTGTCCGACTGTACAACGTCACAAGACTACACAAAAGGCGCACTGCCCGACAGCAGCCTCAATTCCACTGTTTTATGCATTAATTGCAGTGGCGGTGCGTCAATAAGAGCATAAAAGCACGTGAACACCTTGTTTCCATTAATGCACGATTAGTTTTACAGTATTATTTAATTCCGTATTGACGTAGTGGGGATGTGTAATATCAGAATCGAATACTTTAAACTTCCCGCATCTTGCATAAACTTCTTATGTAAACTTGGCAACATGCGTTCACGTACAAGCCGTGCTCTTTTCAAGAAGGTTACATTAATTTCATGCATGTGCGGGAGAAAATTGTCTTTCGCTGGCCGCTTATGACTCGTCAAGAGCACAAAGCGTTAAGTGAACAGTGAATCTATCTTACAGATGTCAGGTACATCGATGCCTATCGTTCACGTGTTATATCTCAAGGAGGAAATTTAATAGTCTGTACTTTAGCCTGTAGGTGGCAGCATTTCTCACTGTCGGAATGTTTACTTTGTAAGCATGTGTGTACAGTACTGCTACGAGAGTGTAGTTTGTGAATTACTATACTTTAGTGTTAGCATAATAGCATAGTTTGGCTTTCAAACACTTGCTGGCTGACTACGAAGTGGTATGAATTTAAGTACCTGTATGGTGGTGTATGTATGTTGTTTAAGAATAATATTTACTGGCATATTTATAGTAATCAATCTATGCGAATGGATTACAGTACTGATATAGGCTATAGTGTAACTTATCAGTGTGTTGTGGACCAAAATGTATATTAATGAACACACGCTTTTGTAAATAACTGCACTGTGGTATGTATTAATTTTTAACAAAAGTAAACAATAAACTCTGTTCAAGCAATTTTGAACAGTAAAGAACTGGGTAAACTCAATTACCAGGAAAAATTGGAAATAAAAAGACTGGGTTTTATTATTATTATTATTATTATTATTATTATTATTATTATTATTATTATTATTATTATTATTATATGTTTTGAATTTATATACAGTTTTTCGATGGTGAAACATTGGAATCATGAAATTTCATATTAGACTAAACGTACGATTTCAAATTCTCTTCGGTTTTGGAACACAAAATTGTGAACACACGTAACATTTTATCACGAACTGTCACTGATTAATTGGTATAAATTGATATAAGAAAGCCTCAAACATCAACTTCATTTACTCGGTATCATACCAATGTTCACAATACAGTAGTAAAAGCATGTAAAGCCCTCTTAAAACGTCCATCACAGTGTTTGTTTCACAACATTTGACTCGTAACCTGCCTAAGAAGATTTATTTCACTAATAATAATAATAATAATAATAATAATAATAATAATAATAATAATAATAATAAAATGCCATGAAAAAATCGTCCTCTTGGAACAAGGGTCCTGAAATCGATACAGCTCTTAGAATGTTCCGTTCTCACCTCCTGCTACAGATTAACTAGCTGAAAGCCCAACAATACAAAACTGCATTGGATGTTGTGAACTGTCATTCTGTGAGATGTCAGGCGCTCTTTGAAGCTGTAAGCTTGTCGATCAATAGTCACATTCAGGAAACAAACCCGGACTGCCGCTTTACAAACCATGAATGTACATGACTCTTGCTATTGTTTCGTCAGTGACAAGACTAACCGAACGCCGGGCGGCATTGTGCAGCGTAACATAATCCGCTACTATTATTACAAGACACACAATAGTGCCTGTTCATTACGCTGTAAGCAACAAATTGGGGGCGGTTGCGTCACACCTGTGCGTGCCATTCATTTCTGCACAACAAACATCGCGTCCAATTTTAGTTTACTCTAGTCTTCCTCAATGTCAACGAAATCTAACAGTAAGGATTTGTTTCAGATCTTTAATTATCTTAACAACTGTTGCATAAAAGAAATTATACAGTACATCAGCTGTTCGCATTAACTTTTCTTGAAGGAACACATAGTTTTTTTGTGTTTTGCCAAAGGACAGAAAAGCGCATGCTTGAGGTAAGATTGTTAATATATTTTATTGAGGGTTTACATACACCTCCCACCCTTAAAAATATATAGGTTCTATAAATTGTATTCCTCCGTATCTTTAAGACTTATTTTCATGCGTAATATCTTAAAATTACTTTCGACATAAAATTGAAAATATTTTCCGATATAAAAAGTTTTTGGAATTTTAAAATTTTTTTTAAATTATCATTTTGCGTTTTGTACCGAAATGCTATTAAAAAATTATCCCGAAATTTTAAACAATTTTTAGTACTTTTCTGCCTTAAAGGTAACATTCATATTAACAAGACCTAGCTCAGTGGCCAAAATATCGACACTGCGAAAGAAAGAAGCATTATTTTCTTCATATAGTCACATTTTTTGGAAATCTTCCATTAAAGTGATTTATTTTTAAATTCTGTTACATATAGTTAAAGACTGAAATACAGTTCGTTAATCTCGCTAAGGAAAAGGGCCATGCAAAATTTCAAGAAATTATCTAAAAATTTTGGAGGATAACATTTCAACAATTTTGAAAAATGCAGTTTTGATAAAATGAGCGATAAAATTTGTAGAGTACGAGCTGGCATTGTGTTTGCATGGAAAGACTTTTTAATATATAACTCCGTCAATTTTATACACCCTACTTACACTTATGGCTTTTAAGGAACCCGAAGGTTCATTGCCGCCCTTACATAAGCCCGCCATCGTTCCCTATCCTGTGCATGATTAATCTAGTCTCTATTATCATATCCCACTTCCCTCAAATCCATTTTGATACTATCCTCGTGTCACAGATTTACATTAGGCTACTTAAAAGACGACTGTCCTTTACAGAGGTCTCGAGGTGAGATCTGTCCGCTATTTCTCGTCTATACATTATTCGATCTTATACATATTTGGATTTTAAAATATATGTTAAACCACCACCACCACCACAACACTAAAATCATTAATGTATATTTCTCATTACCAACACCATAATCATCATGATCCCCATCCATCTGCAAAGTTATATCATTTCCAACCTGTATATATTTATATGATTTCTTTGATTGAAGTAAGAAAAATTATCTTTATTAGATCTTACAAAATCATGATTGATAGGCGTACTGGAAGTCATAGAGATCAAATAACACAACTGTCAATTATCCACTGTGATGTCGAAGAGGGATAGCTACGCTTGTTGTGTGCTTTATCCCAAGGGATCAGTAAGATAATTAGATGGGATTACACGTGGGTGATATTCCCTTCAAATTATGGATCTAAATACCGAACACGAGATCAATGCATCGTCCACATTGCTGTCAAGCCACGAGCAAAGTCCAGTCAAAAGACAGTTCAGTGCTCTAAGAAATAAAGAGAAGGAAATCCAAAATTTTGTCTTGAGACATTTCATATAATACAAACGAAATGTGGTAAAGTGATTTCAATGTGCATTCAGGGTGTATTGAATACATAAAATTGTGTAATTTGACAGTTGGTCCCGCTGTGGTCGGATATGAGTGATATTCGGTAGGTCAGCGATCAGTTGCCAATAGGGATATCCTGAACTAGCACCAACAGATAGCGCGCGTGTAATTTGAAGGATGCGCTTTGCGTGTGCATTTGTTTTACGGTATATAAACATTGAGGATTTATGTAGTGTATTAGTACATTAAATACTCTTAAAAACAACTCAAAATGCCAAATTTTTGTTGTGTCCCTATACGTAAAAGCCAGGGAAGCTTTTTGTCTTCATTCATGTCTCGAAATATTCATTCATTCATTCATTCATTCATTCATTCATTCATTCATTCATTCATTCATTCATTCATTCATTCATTCATTCATTCATTCATTCATTTCATTCATTTCATTCATTCATTTCATTCATTTATTATATTCCCTAGATCTTACATGAGCAATGAAGCTTTAAGATGTGGAACAATATTACAATTACAATTTTTACTGATTTTTACAATATTTTACAATTTTTACAGTTTCAATCTTAAAAAATTAAATTAACTAATTAAATTGCGTCTCGAAAGTGCTAGCTATTAAATAAAAATATCTACTTCAAGTAACGGACAACGGATAATATTTTGCACTGATATCTATTTTGGACTAGGGTTGCGACAAGAGTGGGAGTTGTGTGAAAACACTCGTGCGCGGCAAGATGTCTTCCTGCATGGCTATATCTGTATAAAATATTGTCACAACAGTTCTTAAGGGTGCAAGTTTATTTATTACATCTCTGTAGAAATATTTAGGGCCTTTGGAATGACATTTTAACATAAATTTCATGGAATTTATAACTCAAAGCAGATGGCCTTTCTAATTTTACAGAATTTTTAGACATATACTCAAAGTTTTAACAAAAAATTGTCCTTAATTTTGACTTTCGTGCTCTACTTAATCACAGGTTACTATGCATACTGTAAATCTAGTGCAGGGAATTCTTACTCTGCAAACATTTTCTCTCTGGAGAAGTTATGCTAAAATTTTTGTCTAGGGCCTACTCTTCAAAGTAATTCGTTCTAATTTAGATTATAAGCCACAAACGTGAAACAAGGTAGCAAGCACGGTAAGCAGCAACCATCGTGAACAATCTAATGCAATAAATTCCGACTGGATGCATTTGAACTCCAAATGAGGAATTTTATGTCAGAATATTATTACAGAGTTTATTTCCAGCATGGTTTAAAGTGACGCCAACCGTATGTGTTGGACATGTGCTGGTATTTGCAAACCTAAAATATTCCATTGATAAATGATATTAAACACGCAGCGCATATGGAATTTCAACCTGATATAATGGCTGTTTGTGTTTATTCAGCTCCGCCATATTGTCAGTAAACATAACATCACAGGTGGGTAAGATAGGAAATATTTAGGGGATTTCAGTTTTAAACAATAATTACTTTCATAGTAAATCGAGCCCGAAATTAATTTTACTGCGAGATATCCTACAATTACGCCGTTGATAATCATGATGTACGCCACCTCACAGGGGCACTTTGACACTTCGTCATGAGTTCGAATTCCTCTTTTGTTAATGGAATGTTTTGTTTTTAAATGGACATTCGAAGCCATAGAGACATAAAAGCACAATATTACTTTGATAGAACCTCTCACAACGGCACTAAAATCATTAATGTAGGCTATATTTCTCATTACCAACACCATAATCATCATGATTATCACAAATATCATCTGTAGTAATGTCACGATAGGTCTGAGATTTATCTGGGAAATCTCAGACCTCGAGTGACATTTATTGGGACTATTTCGTGAATAAAATAAAAATGTAAATAATATATCCCTAAAATTCGATCACAAAATGTTAATAATTGTATTTTTACGAATACTTAACCTATTCAGATATTGTGAAGATGAAATAGATGAATATCGATTACTGCAATAAAGAAATTCGATGTTATTATTCAGCAATGCCAATTGCGAAAAGCGAAATACAGGTTTAACAATGTTAATTACATGTACAGCACTTTTCTCTTATTATTATAACATAAATACATTTTAATTATCTGCTGAAATCATAATATAATTTAAAATCTTGTAATATAATTACAGTAACCTGATTAATAATGCTTATGTATTCACAGCGAGACATGTTGCTGCACAATGAAACCATCTCTGTATAGATAATTAAAACACGAATTTTATTACGCCATAAGGAAGGCAGTTTGATCAAAGACCTTGTATACATATATTACTATACAAGGTCTTTGTGTTTGATATGCGATTATGTTACATAAATCTATTAATTGTTTAATTTCATTCACAAAATAGAAATTTTATAGGCTACAATTACAGGTTAAGTTACCTGTGGGAGCAGGACCAATGTCAGCTGTATCTTATTTCGACCGTTACTACGTGCTACAGGAAAGCAATTTTTATAGCTCGACAAACGCATTCTCGCTGTAGTTTATAACGGAACTAAAGCAGCATCTACACAGTTCAATATTCTAATCGCGTATGCGTGCAATCTGGGAAGAATAGTGAAAGAATCAAGCTTAAAAGGTACGTTCAATTAAGATGCATGAAGATTTTGTGTCTACATGGTGCGCCGTTTTGAATGTCGTCTTCACTGCGTAAATATATTAATTAATATTAAATATCAATCTTGCATTCATTGCTTTAAAGTTGAAAGAAACGTTTAACCGTGTAGTTGCATCTTAATGTATTCATGATCATCGATTTACGAGGAAACAGTTGGCAACAACGACTAAACAAAAGAATGACCATGCGATAAATTGATAGCGATAAATCTAGCTGCAAAAACTATCGCAAAGTGTGACTGTGATTGGTTGGAATTCAAAATTTCATTACACTTTATTGGTCGAAAATGGAATGACGTCATATAAACGAAATAGTCATTGTAATTATATTTACTTCAGGTTGTTACAAAGTCAAAAATATCCATAATGAATATATCTGAAAGTTATCATTAATAATACAGTCCTCGGTTCTTGCCCGCATGGCGAAGATTTGCGAAGCGCCATTGCTCAAGCACTACGTAATATGGAGTTTACTTTTTCGAAGAGGTTCATGGTCTATCAACCACCGGCAGTACTCGTAGGATAGATGTGATCGCTTTCCAGGACCACCGTAGAGGTTTTATAATTGACCCTACAGTTCGTTTCGAGACTTGCAAGAGCCAACCGCAAGATGTCCATAAGGAAAAACAATTTACCTATAAACCAACAATCCCGTATTATCAAGAGAAATATCAATTACAACAGATAGAAGTAATAGGCTTGATGGTCGGAGCAAGAGGATCCATCCCGAAGCAGTTTGTTGATTTTTGCAAGGCTTTTCATTTACCATCATCTACTTATTACCAATGTTTGTTTACTTGCGATGAAAGGTTCGATTGCATTGTTAAGAAATCACCTCAGATAAGACATTGCACTGTAATTTATTTCTTTCTCTTTCTTGCATTGGTTTTTATATGCATAACAAACTATCCATGTAATATGTACTATTCAAAATTTTGTTTTGTTAATGGTATAATTTGTCTTCTAGCAATCCCTGTTTAGGGAAAGTGTTTGATAATAGTAAATGTCTTCAACTGCCTTTTCATTGTTGTTTACTCTGAAGATGACACGGAAGGAATGTGATCGCGCTGCGGCTGCTGATCGTGACAAAAATCACTCAGGTAAGCATCCAGTAGCCAGGATATTTCTCATGCCGAAAATGTTACTTAAAATAAGCGTATGAAAATTAATGGATATTAATTATTTTAATGAAATAAGTCTTAATAATTCTTTAATATAGTACGAATAATAAATAACTTAACGTTTCACTTCTAAAACATAAGAGCTATGCCCAGTGCCTGATGAAGCTTGCATGTTAGTTCATGAATCGCTATTGCTTCAAACAATGTAAGCATTCATACCACTAACATACTTTCCTCTGCCGTTTCATCCTGGGTTCTTAATTCTCTGATTAATAAGCATTACGTAGTTATATACAATAAAAGTAATTTAATACAGTTATATGAACACTTTTTAATGAATGAATAAAATTAATAAAATCGGTTAAAAACCAGACATGTTTCGGAGGAATGCTTCTCCATCTTCAGTGGTAGTACCACGACGCTGGTATGGATGTTCGACCGCGTAACGTAGCTTAAGGAAGACTTCCTTAACATTTTATTAATTTTATTCACTCATTAAAAAGTGTTCATATAACTGTATTAAATCACTTTTATTGTATATAACTATCCCACTCATGAACACTGTTGCATTTGACCTAACTTATGTAATTTAAGCATTACGTAATTTATCTCAAAGGTGGCTTTTCACAAAAGTAGCCGCTAAATTTTAAAGTGAGGAAATTTAGAAATATGGAAACTAGTCTTATTTAATGGCATGATAATCTGTGTTATATGGATTACTTGACCCTACAAGTTAATTTTTTAGTAGGTTATTTTACGACGCTTTATCAACATCTTAGGTTATTTAGCGTCTGAATGAGATGAAGGTGATAATGCCGGTGAAATGAGTCGGGGGTCCAGCACCGAAAGTTACCCAGCATTTGCTCATATTTGGTTGAGGGAAAACCCCGGAAAAAATCTCAACCAGGTAACTTGCCCCAACCGGGAATCGAACCCGGGCCACCTGGTTTCGCGGCCAGACACTCTAGCCGTTACTCCACAGGTGTGGACTACAAGTTAATAAAAAGTGAACTAGTCAAACGGTAAGATTTGATTGGAATACAGTGTTCATATGGAGAGGGTGAGAATGAATATAACCGTCAATTTATGACTCCTTAGGCGATGACGTCATTACCTCCGCGTTCCCTAGTAACCAAGTTGTTTGTCTCACCATGTTTTGTTAAATGGTGCTCATCGTTATTGTAAACTGCAATTAATTGGTTTCAATGGAGCGTTGGACAGGGGAACAGCGCGGCTACTCACTTTTAAAGCGTATTATTTTCTCCTTTTTTGAGAATGAGGCCGGAATTCCAATGACAGTTAATTCAGTGCGATATGTTGAAATGATACAGAAGTTTTTTACGCCACAACTCGCCCGCTTTCCAGTGAATGAAAACACACTGCTTCACACTGGAGCAACAAGCCACACCGCGAGAATTTCGATGGGTGCTGTGAATGCTTTGTTTCCGGGCCGCGTCATTTCTCTGAAAGGGGATATCGCTTGGCCGCCTAGGTCACCTGATTTAACGGTATGTGCTGTCTTCCTTTCGGGGCACCTCAAAACGAAGGTGTTTGGAGGCAATCCACCCAGAACAATTCCAGCCCTAAAACAACGTATAGGATATGAGAAGAGGTCGTTGCGATACTTGTCAATATGCTGCATAGCAACGGTTCGTGGCCAGACTCGAAGAATGTTTGCTTTTCAATTGAGGTCACTTGGGTGACCTAATTTTTAATATTTTTTTTTTCTTGTTGCATACCTAATGGTTATTCATGTACTTGTCATTTCTACTCAAATTGATATAATAGTAACTTTTCATTCTTTTCCTGCGCCTTGAAATCTTTCCGGCCCATTTAATTTTAAGTTAATGCAAAAGTCCTACAATAACCAACATTCTGAACATATTCACTTATAAAAAATTTTTTGAGTGTATTCTCTTTTATTCTGTAAATTAGCACTTTTTTTTTTTTTTACTTTCAGCAAATAGGAAGTTCACTGAATGTATTTATTTTACAGTTTTACTGTTCTTTAAAGTAGCACATTTTTAGATTTTTTTGATCGCATCGTTTCCATTATACCGCGGAAAATACACGAATTCATTTGTGACCTCTAAAGTATCCTAGTTTTCAGGAAAGAAATTTAATATCCACTGCCATGAATATAAGTCTGTAATTTGAAGCAGTGACACTTCTGTAAGTCAACAACAATTCATAACTAAATTAAAGTCTACGATCTCCCGAAAAGTACAGGTGAATATGTAAGTGTTACTTGACTATTAACAGAGATTATAAGCTGTTCTGAGTCGGCTATCATCATTCTAATCATCATCATCATCGCCTATACTTTCAGAGAAAGACTATGTTGCACATTTCGGCCTCAAAATTCAATCGTCGTCAATGGGTTGTCCATATCTTGTCGCCCGGTCGGTCTCAAGTTCAATGAATAAAATCTCTTTAGTTGCATAAGTAAAAAAATATACATTTAGTACATTGATGCATTTCGATAGTTTTCTGAGTAAGATACTTATTTTTAATTACTGCAATGGCATTATGAGATGAAAATGTCGCTGGGTAAAATAATAAAGCAACATAAAATACTTACAGTAATACTAATAAGTAAACAGTTCTTTTAAAAATTTCCTTATATTTCTTTTTTAGTCATTTATTACGACGCTCAATATTACGATAGTCGTGTAATAAACTAAAGAATACATGAGGAGCACCTAATCAAAACGTAAATTGTCACATAAGACGAAATTTTCAGGAGAGAGAAAAAATGTGTATTTTCCAAACAGAAAGGTGAATAAAATCTTGTTAAAATCTATGATTGTATGTGAATCAACCACATATCTCAATAAAAAATTTAAATTATAGAAGTTATAACACTATTTAACTTGAATAATTTAGGTTTTCATGCGGATAGGTAGACATTTAACGAATTCATGCAATTGTAACAATCTTATTTTAGCAAAGAAACGCGAATTTCTGCTCATTCTACGCTATGTTGGCGATTAATTTTTGGTTTGCTGTCTGACTGGATACTGTATGAACCGCGTTTAAAGTGAATTTTTAACTTTAGATGCCGAAATTTAATTACTTCTCTGTCCGAAACTTAAATCCCAGAATCCTCAATTTTCGGACATTTTTACTGTGTTTAAAACATACACTGTCATATCCCAATTTACGTTTTGATTAGCTGCTCCTCCCATAACTGTGTAAGAATGGATGGGACAAGTTTCTATTTAGAAATCTCTGGTTGCACAATATGTAGAAAACACTGCCATATATCGGAAATTACTCCAAACTCAATTTTGACTGGAGATGGACAATTTATTGATTAGTTGCTCCTCATATACCATTCCTATTAAATAACGAAAGAATGAAAGAAATGGTCAATAAATAAGTCTACTATAATTATGCGCCGTAAAGTGTTTCATTGTTGAGAATAGATACAAAATAAATGAACTAAATAGAGTTTATAAGAAGATAATAATTCATAACATTAAATGCATTCTATATTGTTACTTCTCTTATCAATTCACCTAACAACATACTTATCCATTTAACACCGTGTCCATTTTTATGTCCTCTCTTTCCTTTGCATTCGACCCTGTGTCCATTAACAGACATGCGCTTTCATCAATCCATCTAACGACACGTAAGCATACTGCCAATTTATTTTTCTATCTCATTACCCATCTGATTGATCGGACGATCTACCAATCGACTCAAAATATAGGTATAGATTAAATTATCCATCATTCATTCCTACCGTTCATCTGCTCCTTTGTCTTGTTCATTGATCCATGTAATCAACCAGATTATATCGACTGGACCATGCAGGCAGAATGTCTAAAAATATAAAATAAAAATTCTAAAGAGTAAATGCTTAAAATAAGAGCTTTTTCGGAACACACACACACAAAAGATGATTGGATGCTGACACGATTGAATAAATTTGAAAATAAGTTATACAGGTAAAATTTAACAGACTTGTTAAAATGGCGTAAAAGTTGTCGGTGAACCCAAGCGCCATAAGAGCTGGAAAGCCACGTAGACACTAATATTGATAGTTGTTATTGTTTTAGTGAAATATCCCAAATTAGATTTGAACCTCATAAGTGACACCAATAACTAAACTTAATTTTGAATATCATAGTTGTATAGTACGCTATCTGATTTATTTGTAAACATTAAATACTCGTAATATAGGACTAGTAAAAATAAACAGAGTATTAATGTGTTGTATTATCCGTAAGGTCCTTAAACAAATTGCTATTTCATTTTCAACAACTGTAATTTTATTTTGTGCACATTACCCGGACAAATTTACTTGGAAATATTACACAACGAAGGGATTGAATCGGTCACTATTAATTGGTAAAGTCATTTCTTGACGAAATGGACATGTTTATGGATTTATTAAGTTTTTTCTGGGTTTAATAGAGGATGAAACAAACAAATTATACTGTCTACTTTATTATTATCAAAGTGAGTGATTCGTGAACACAACAGAAACATAACTTTAAAATTAAAGGGGTGATAATGAGAGAGTCCAAAACTTTTAACGAAAATATTTTTTGTGCGAATTTATTTCTTATACATACGTATGAGAAAGCTACCAGTAAAATATTATCAAAATTACTCAACAAATGACGTAAGTATATGCCGAAGAAATTATGATACCGCACCTAATAGCATTGGACTTCAAACCTTCAATACGATCTCCTGTAAAATTTTGCCTCTGTAGCTTAGGACTATATCTTTCTCACCCCTTCGACTATTACTACAAAAGTTTTATTCAATTATTACAACATTGAAAGAAATGACTTAATGCCTTCTTACAATGACCGATTCGATTGGAAACAATACTTCAGAGGTATAAATGCTATAACTTGGTATTTGATATACAAAACACCACTTCTTGGGTGAAAAGTGCAATGAAGAAGTGCATAGCTGCGGAGAAAAAAAAAAAAAAAACATTGCGTTAGAATATTATTCGTGAGAGAAAGTGAAATGTTTCTAGAGAAAAAGTGAACTAACAACGAATTTGAAGTAACTTTTGTTAGAATGTTTTGGAATAAATTAGTCTCCATCTACATATATACGACGGATTATACTATATAACATTTTACACATAAATAGTTAATACATATTTCAGAGTTTATTTCTCAACTGAAATTATATGACAAACGTTAACACCGTCAAAAGATGAACTTGTATATTTTACAGATCGCAACCTCTATATTCATCGAGGAATACAAGAAAAAGCAATTTCATAGGAGACATCAACGCTCGATAAAGAGAGTATCATTTCCTACATCTAGAGAAGGCTTCCTCGCAAGTAACAAAATTGACGAACATGAAACATAGATTTGACGTGGATTTTGTCTGAATCTCTAAAATATAAAATTTCAAACATTGCTAGGTCTCATTAATATATAACACTATACCAAAATAATTAATATGTTGCAAATAAGCAATAGATATTTTAACACTCGCAACCTAGCTGCTCTAGAATTTCATCTACTTATCTGGAGTCTTTCTTGACACAAATCTATTTGTTGTAAATAATTGTGGCATTTTACAGATGTATGTATGTATGTATGTATGTATGTATGTATGTATGTATGTATGTATGTATGTATGTATGTATGCATGTATGCATGTATGTATGCATGTATGTATGTATGTATGTATGTATGTATGTATGTATGTATGTATGTATGTATGTATTTTTTTAATATTAGTTGAACGGCATGTCCCATTACAACAAAGGTAATACTACATGTCTTGCTACCTGTATGTTTACAATATAACACATTATGTCTCGTTTCTGTCACTCTCTAGGCGTATGTAGATCTGTTATTCTGTTGTGAAAATTTGAGTCCTTCATTATATCTATTGCCTACTCTTATGTATCCTAGATTAAATTATCCTAAGTTTACTCGTCCAAATTTATAACACTGACATAATTTATGAATGTATTCACATGTTCTTGCATTATTTTAAGCTTTGTGAAAGTCCACTTGCCAGTTTTCCTTAACATTTCCCGCTGGAACGCTAGTCTTTGTCCAATTTCGGGCACTCGAAAAGGAGGTGGTCGACGGTCTGTTCCTCTGCTCCACACGCACACGACGGGTTGTCCATCAGCTTGAATCTATATAAGTAAATGTATGTATGTATGTATGTATGTATGTATGTATGTATGTATGTATGTATGTAAGTAAGTATGTATGTATGTATGTATGTATGTATGTCTGTATGTATGTATGTATGTATGTATGTATGTATGTATGTATGTATGTATGTATGTATGCATCCATGCATGTATGTAAATTCAAGGTTTTTTGCATTAAAACTTACTGAGTATGTTTAAACAATGAAAGAAATGGACAATAAATACTATTTTACTTTACTGTCATTATTGTAATGACAGACGTTTTATTTTGTGTCTTTGTTTCTATTTTTCCAATTATCAGAAAACACTTTCACTTACCTTGAAATAAATCACAAAAGGAAACTGTTATTACATTAAGTGTCAATTACTATGTTTAGACTATTTATTTATTCCCATCACCTGCTGCAGTAGAAAGTACAAGAACCTTATTTTACAAATATAAGCACTCTTGAACCTACAAACGTTTACCCATAGCCTACGTGGCAGACTATTTATACTTTATTTGGGTATATTTCTATCAGTAACTATTATAAGTAAAAGTTTAAATACAAAATAAGCCTAATTACAAAAAAGACGTGTTTTATAGCTGAGCTCATCCACGACCCCAAGAAATAAATATGGAAAGAATAATCAATTTAATTAAGAAAGAATAATTTTAATTGTAAAGGAAGCTAAAATAATCGAAGATAGCATATCTATCTCACTGGAACGTTTCGGAGTATATGGCTGTAGATATTAACAATAAAATATGATGTGGGGTAAAAAAGACCCCAGGTAAGTGTCGAGGGTTAAATACTGACATATCAAAAGACAAATATTTCGTATCTCTAATAAGATATTTATCATCTTTATAACATTCACATATTCCAGATTGCCCAAATACATAGTTTTCGTATTTCTTAAACATTGCAGTTTTTCCTTTAATTTTAACCAATATAGTAGGCCTAATATTTAAGGGTACTATTCATAGACATTTCGCAGCACGCGCTACGAGCGTACTAAGCTAGCTCCGGCTATCCACTGGTTACTAGTACAGAATTCAAATCATATCCTATCGCTAATACTGGTTTATGAATACGAAAAACGCTGATCATCCACCGGAAGCCCGCGATAAAAATGTCTATGAATACGGCCCTAAGGGACTTATGAACCAGATCACATTCACAAAACAAATTATAATTGATTAAATAATGCACATAAGGGTACACAATTCTAGTTATGTAAAGTAATGGGTGTGCTCTCAATATTTCGTAGATGAATTTCTCTGTAGGAGTGGTTGTGCTGACGTTAGATTGCTTGTTATTCTTCTGATTGTGTTAGTGGAGTGTATATATTTAAGAATGGTTGTGTTGACGTTTTAATGTTAGTTTGCATGTTATTATTCTGAGTGTGTTAGTGAAGTATTTGGATTTAGAAGTGGTTGTGTTGACGTTAGATTGCGTGTTATTCTTCTGATTGTGCTAGTGAAGTGTTTGATTAGTTTTCTCGCATGATACCACAGAAATTTACAATAGAGCAAACGATTTCCATAGTAGAGACATCTGAAAAACAGTGATTCCTTAAAAATAAACAGACGATTTGCAAGAAAATGTCCTAATGTTACCGTTCCACATAACCACAACAGCAAAAGACTATTCCTAAATTTAAATCTAAACACTTCACTAACACAATCAAAAGAATAACACGCAATCTAACGTCAACACAACCCTCCTACAAAGAGATTGAACTAAACTGCTGAGCGTGCGCTAGAATGTTTACTGTGTGTTGCATGGCCTTCATACCGGTCGTGCGTCGCTCGGTCGACCTATATTATGTAAGCGCAAATTCTCTTTTATTAAAATAATTATCGGTCACTCCAATTGTCAAAGATGGATGAATTACCATTCATCAATGTTTTACAAACTTTTTAACTACAGCTTTCCTGAAATTGCTAAGAACCCAATAAATTTCGATACCGGTATTAGTTAAAAATTAGTAACTTATTTTAATATTCATATCACTCTTAACTACCGAATTTTTGTAATAATGAAATTGGTAATAAAATTGTTCATATTATGTCGAAATTATTTTATGTGGATTTGTGGAATATTTATGTATATTTGAACATTAGGCCTATAGTTTATTGTTTAAAAATTGTGAAGTCTGCGATTTGTACGGAATGGTACATTATCTTCTTATCTGGATACAAAGTAAAATTATGTAATTTGTGTGACCTTTTATTGTCTTAAATATTTATATGTTATTAGCGTTTATACCAATTATAGTATAACAAAAGAACATAAGTTCTCCAAAAAGCACTAAGCGTACAAAGGGAAAATATCCAATTCGTGACACTTATTTTCAAAATTACTGTCAAATAAATACTATAAAAATTAGATACTGAGGCGCTGTAAAAATTTATTTTGATATATTTACGTATAAACACGTTTCCATAATTCGCCACACAAAGATTTTTAAGATACCGATCTTCTTAGTAGTTACATTTCTTTCTCTCTCTAGTTCATGTCTGTATATAATTAAAGTGCATACATTTTATCTTTCCGGAAGCGGCAGTGCACAGCAAAGCTGCACACATGCGACTGTGGAAAGATAAAATGTATGTACTCTATAATAATATACTCATACGAGTCCGTTTAATAACATGAATTTCATAGCACAAGTTACGTTTTAGTTGACAAGATAATATCTTATGGCACTGGAACAATAATTTGGTATATCATGCACGATTTAGACAAAAAATAAAAAATGTTTATAATGTTGTTTTACAAAAAAGGAAATACTATTTATAATCTCAAAAGAAGACAACCGATAAAGTTAATATAATACATGTTGTTTGAGTAGATACGTAATTAATTCTACACGCGTTTAAATAAAATTACTGCAAATATGTTGCAATGGTCTCTAATAATATTACTTTGTTTTCAAAATTTAATTTAAAAATTTCGTCGCTCATATGTAGCAAGTATGTTTATGACGAGATCTAATACTGTAACAATGAGCGTTCTTCAATAAGAATATACTGCTATATCTGTTTATTGTAGTGTGGTATGTGGAATTTTCCCGAACCCTGACACAATGTGCAATGAAAAAAGGAATAATTATACAAAAAAGGTATTTTTTTTTCCAACGATTAGAGGATCTGTGAATTATTAAAATAGTTTCATATTCTTTCCATTTTATGCGGGGGAAAATAAATACACATTATAAGTAAAAAATAATTGCTTGTTTAATAAATAAATTTTGAGCCGGCTTATATATCTTTTGCTTTTTATCTCAAATAAAGGGGCTCAAACAGCTAGAAAACTTTGCTGTACATAGGTAATAATCTAACACTTCTGAAAGACAAAAATTGTATGTCGAGTGGCACTGAAAAACCATTATTATTATTATTATTATTATTATTATTATTATTATTATTATTATTATTATTATTATTATATTAAACTTTCAACTGAGGGTGTTTTCCAGTCTCACTTGAAAACATAGCAGATAGCCATAAGTATCTTCTTAGTCATGACCTCATGAGCTCAGAATATTGCAAGATTACTGGAAGAAACAACGCACGATATACGGAAAGTAAGGTACAATATGAAAGAGGGATAAGATACAGTTCACCACTTTTGTTTGAAGATTGGAAGCTGGACCGCTAATCTTATAGAGGGAATTGCCAAAATACATTCATAGTAATAATAATAATAATAATAATAATAATAATAATAATAATAATAATAAGTTGTCGTCAATTAAAGCCCATTTTCTGCTTTCGTTTCATTTAACCAAAAGTCCTAAATTGGTTATTTATATTCTATTCCATGTCCGCGCATCTTTTACTCTGTTGTGTGATAACCTTTATTCCTTCATATTTATGCACAGTGACAGTTGTATGTTTTGTAACCTATTTTTCTTCCTATATCTGTTGTACCTTTACAACCCTCTCGATTATTGTTTATTTCCTTTGTGTAAAGATGATAATAATAACAATACTAATAATAATAATAATAATAATAATAATAATAATATTATTATTATTACTATTATTACTATTATTACCGTTATTATTACTGTTATTATTATTATTATTATTATTATTATTATTATTATTATACTATTTAATATTAAATCCTTTGGAATGCATAGTGCCATCATGTTATTGGCAGCATAGATGCATTGTTCTTATTGCAAACACTTTTTATGTACCTTTAATGTATTTGTACTTTGAATAATGATTAAACCAAAACCTCCCACCTGAACATATTCCGACCCCACTATAGCCAATTGGCTTGTCGTCAGCACGACATCTCATCCTGCTCTAGGTTTTTCCGTGGTTTCCCTTGAGCAATAGATAAATGTCGAGATGAGCCCTAAAAGAAATGGGCCACGGACCACTTCCCTTCTCCCACTCTTTCTCTCCTACTATCACAAAGAACTTGCTAATTTCTTAGATAACAACCCTGAATTATGATAATAGGGGAACATAAATATATTGTAAGTTCACATGGCTAACGGCTTCGAAGCTGGGTACCTGGTTCTAATGAAGTGCACTGGTAGCAATCTAAAACATGGGGGTATGAGATAGTTACTCTGCCTGCCATTAAAATTCACTTCACTAAATCCCCAAGGTAAAAAGGAAAAAAAAAATGCATAGTGCTGCTGACAATGTTCCTGTTATTAGATTTATAACAAACTGATTTCTAAAAGTAAGAAGTCATGTTTCGTTAATATACGATTAGTTTATATGTTCGAAGACATTCGTCTGAGAGTCAAAATATACGCTTATTCCTCGTGGAAGAATGATAAACCTCCAGAGTACCGAGACTTTTGTTGTTTTATTTTTAAAGTTCAATATATAATAGTACTTCTGCACTTAAAAAAATCACTGACATGAGGAAAAAGGCTAAAAAAATTCTGCAGGTTACAGTTAGGGCACAAATGCTGGTGTATTACACTATAGTTCGGGTCTCTGCACACACATCTTATATCATAATCATGTATCAAGTATGGTGTAGTATACTATACTCTCAGGACTCAGGAGGTTAATATTCACTTCACGGTCACTGTCGGGAATCGAACTCATGTTACTTATATTTTATGCACATGTGCTAACAATTAAATCGTAGTTAAGTAAAATAACATATTATGTGACTATAAAATATAATCTGCATTATATAGCCTATATAAGAAATTATTTCCTATTAGCTCAAGTTTTCTTCCTGCCTGTAAAAGTAAAAGGGGCGAGATATTAGTTCAGGCGTAATATAGGATCTTCTACGCTAGTGGACTGAAGCAAGTACGTGTGGAGCTAATTTCGAAGAGAAACTCTTGGCATGTCATTTGTTACTCAACTCTTTAAAGAAATTGGTACAATCGGAGACAAAAACTCAAGTTTTCCAAAACTTTAAAAGGTAAGAATGGCAAAAAGGGGGAGGCAGAAATGGAATTCATTCTTTCCGTCAAGAGAGTATAGGATGAGAGAGATAGAAAAGGGGAGGGTGGTTACAGTATCAGACACATTAGTACAGGACTACGCCTGAGTAAGACGCCACCTACCTCTCCGTACCTTCGCCAAATACACTGCCTTCTCCCTCTCCATCCATTGATGTGCAATGGAGGTAAAGTTTCAGTAGTGGGGAGGGATACAAGATCGTTGCGCATGCGTCGTATTCAGTGTGGACCTAACAGTACAGCAGATCCCTCCTCTCCAGTTCAGTTCATGGGTTGGCACCGACAAGAGCAGGGGGTTCCCCCCTCTCACTCCATTTTCCCAGAGAGTATCGATTAGTCGCGCAACTCGGCCCCCTTGCCGCCGCACCTCCTATCCCACCGCCTGCCACCAAAAGCGGAGCCGCCACCGCGCAGCAGAACAAGTGTCCGTCGCTCGCCTAGTGCAGTGAGGAGCCCGGTTAACTATAAAAGTGCAGCTGGCCTCTGCGAGGAGTCACCAGTTGAGTGTGGAACTCACTCACAGGGAGTTCCTCCCCCCTTTTGAACACACACAGGACCATGTCCTACAGAACATCGGCGGCAAGACTACTTAGTCATATCGGTATATTGAATCGCGTGGAATGTTGGTGAATTTTTTTAATATGAAACGTAACCAAGATTTTTTTAGTATTTCTAGATGAGACAACTGAAGAGATCCGCAGTGAATCTCAAGTGCATTTTTTCATCTACTACGGTATACACTATTGGATGAAAATAATTTTCAAATTATCGTTATGCAACAATTTTTTCTAAGTAGAAATGAACTAATTTTTCTACTGTGACTTTGTGATGCCTTTCTGTCGACATGAGTCATAGTAACTTAAAACATTTTTTGTGCGCGAGTGTAAGAAATCGTCATCTGACTTTGAGAAAGGAATGATTTTCTTACAGCGTTTATTTTTAAAATCTTAATACATAATCATCTATTGATGTTTCTGTCTCCATACTTCCCAGAAACAAACACAAGTCACTCTTTGTAACTTTGTTCTATCATCATTTTTTCATAATCCTGCAGATAGAATCACAGTGTAAATATAAAGACACTTTCCAACATAGTGGCTGTGTCATTGTAGAAGGTACTGAAGTGAACTCAATCATCACTAACTGGAGCTGACAGGAGCAACGACTGTTTATATATCACAGTCTTGTATGTTTAACCTATATCACTACAAACGCCCACTTTATTCATTCTAAAATGATCCACAATTTATCTCAAATGCAACAAAACAGTTTCTTAATGTAGGATCTACTAAGTTTATATTGTTGTAGCGTAGTTTTAATTAATGATATAATTACAAAAAAGTAAAAGTTATCACATAATGAACATATGTCTTCGTTGGGGATGTAAATTGTAAATAATTACAAAGGAAATCAGTACTCCAACTCAAACCCAAACATAAAACATTACATTGCTTTAATAAATCAATCTGAAAAAAGAAACACTTTTTGACTCTTCCCTAAGCTTGTTATGGCGATAAATGTATTCAGTGTGTGAGTATATTCGTGTTGTGAAATGCTTATAAATATTTATGAAATTCTGAAGTTTATTTGAACACTTTTATGCTACTTAAGAATTTCTGTTTACCGAAGTCTGACTTATATGACCGTGTGTTGAAATTATTGTTACGAATATTAACTGATTAAAAAGGTGTTCAGTGCAACAAGTGACGGAAAATCAATTAATTACTGTAAGCGCTATATATTCGTGATATTACTAACAAAAATTATTGTATTATTGACGGAGTAACATGGTTAAGTCAATAACGTAAACCATATGGTGGCACTTGAAAATGGCTGAAGAGTTTTGCTGTCAGTAATTCACCAAAATTACTGACTGTCATGCCCTATATTGTTGAAATGAATACACAATTTAACATTTCTGATATATCTTGGAACAGTAAAACAAAATTTGTTAAGATTAATAGCATATTACTTTTAGAACTAAGACTTAGTAGTAAATTTTAAATCATCACAAAATTGTGGGCAAGCAGTTGTAATTAGTATGATATAGAAGTCTCATTCTTCACCACGAAGGTCTTGGAGGTGGGGTAAGGAAGTACAAGTTGAAATCGACAGTGTCAGGTTGCAAGCCCACTCACAAGGAAAAAGGAAATCCAGTTTCTTTCTTTCACCCCTCTTGAGCTGAATGTATCTTGAAGGAGACACGCTCCATTAACGACTCTCGTGGAGGGAGGGGATTTCTTTCGATTTCTAGTTGGAATAAAAGATTCTCGGCTACCCTTTCTTCATGTATGCTTCCCACGCAAAACTTGCGCATCGCTGAACAACATGGTGTAAGCGAGAAAAAATCGAAACTAAGCGTTTTATGTACTGTGTGGAAGACGAACTCTTGATTTCCACTGTGAAATAGATATTTGTATTCAAAGAGAAATCACACCACGATAGTTCTGATGACAACGTGGAGATGCGCATCGAGGTGATAGAGTCTAATTGTCTGGTGTCTTTGCAGACAAGTTTGTGGTAATGTGATGAACTGAGTGTAGAAGGCGGACCTCCGCTGCAGATCGTGCTGTGCAACAAGTGGGGTAGGATGGATCCGGTAAACCTAGTGTGCTGCCTCGTTGCGGGCCTTCTCTACTACAACACCCTGGATGCAGGCTTCGTCTACGATGACAGGTAAGCGAACCCACGCAGCTCAAGCCTCCGCTGTCAGATAACCATTATGTACAATAGTGAAACTCGATGGCGGAAAACTATAACTATTAAGAATATGTCTGAACATATCTATGAAGACACACAGAATAAAATAAATAATTAATTGTATACCATTTCTTGCTAAGTTCTTCTGATGGAATATTTATTTTTCTGAAAGCCTACTTGTGGTTCATTAAGTTACCTATCAATTTGACTAAAAAATTTCCGGAGTTTAGGTTCCCAGCAAATCCAATTTCAAGTAAATTTATATATCCGATAATAGAAACCGTTTCATGTGATGTTATCATTGCATTTTAAACCTATTATTGACGTGATTATAGTGTCATCAACACAAAAAGGGCACTGTTTTTACAATATTAATTAAATAACTATCAAAACGGTTATATAAGACTTTCTTACCTGAACGCGGGTACAAATTCTAACAAAACTACCATGTAATCTATATTGAACAAACACGATGTTAATGAACGTTATTCTCTTGAAAACTCCCTCTACAATAATTATTTAGACCTCTATTCACATCGTATGTTGAATTTTTGACTTCGTCAGCCATCATAACCTTAGGAACTTACAAGCAACTTCATACTAGAGAATGTTGAAGAAATTTATTAGGAGACGAGAAGTTCGAAGGCTAACAATGCTGAACGTTAAGGTAGCACATTTTAGTTAGCATATAAATGTTGCATATAAACTCGATATATAATTGCATTTCTAGTTATAATGTCAGCTTATTATAATTGAATCTCCTTTCAACTATTACTGCACATTTAAATGTATTAGACCCAGCAATATATTTACGGAGCAACGAAAACAACTCTTTACCAAAGGGATAGCAGTTTCAACATAGAAAAATGTTGCACCATATGTAGTGGATGAAATAAATGTATGTTGAAACATTTGTACATTCATCTCTTTTTTACACGTTAATTTATGTTAACAGTGTTACTTCTCACAGTTCAAAAGCATAATTTCAATGTTACTTTAATGAGATGATGAATGAATACCAGTGTAGTGGGATATTTTTGGTCGCGGTTTATGAAACGGATAAGACGCGCAGCTTTAACGTTGCGTGGTAGCCATGATCGTGGGTTCGGTTATCGCCTCGGTCACGGATGTTGGTCAGTTATGAATGTGATATCCGGTGTTGTCTCGTGGGCGGAGACGACATTACACTGACCACACGTTGCCGTAGTGGTAAAGTTCACCCTTCTAACAAAGTGTTATGTCTCAGAAAAGTTTAGACATGAACTCAGGGCGAGGTTTTTCGCACGTTGTCATCGTAATAGAGAAAAATTAAGAGACATTCGGAAAAACATCTTAAATAAGAAATACTTAAGTTTTTAAACTATCACTATAACTAAATACTACAACCGTTCCTATCACTTAGTGCGCAAAAGTGAAGAAGAGAGTGTAGTAATTCTTTAGAATTTCTAAAGTTGGAAAGACTTTCATACGAATTGAACTCATTTCTTAGTTAAAATTCTAATGAGAAAAATATAATAAAAATTATTTTCAATATAAAAAATATATATATTTTTTTAAGTTATTCTTAAGTAATCCACAAAAATGTCGAATGGTGTCAGCTTCAGCAGTACTTCTAATCTCTGATGATTCAGAATTCTAGATAGTAAAATAGTAGCATGTGACTGCACTGAAAATTAGATATCAAGCGTTACTGTGAACTAATTATTGTCAGTATTCTTTCACATGTCACTATTTTCTAATAAAAGTAAATACGAAATTCCTTGTCGTTAATAATCGGTTTCTGGAATAATGCCATAAGTTTCTAATAATCTGATATTGATTTCGGAGTCGCAGTAAATACACATGAGGCTGCATATTTTCTTAGGAAAGCGAATTCATAGCATTGGATAACTTATAAATAAGTAATTTTTTATTTTATTCAGATGAAAATGCTATACCCTTTACTATAATTCAACAGATGAGAAAATATGCAGACGAAAAGATGGACAAATAGACCGTTTATCATAACTTACATCGATATATGAATTACTGACAGCTGTTTAGAAATATTCTGGAATCAATTGCTTACACGATCATAATATTTTATACACATTTCTTATAGTGATGGAAAACCAAAGAATTTAAGCAGCGATGATTATAAGATTGAAGATAACGAAACTCTGTTTGCAATAAAATAGTAAATTTGAAGTAAGTTACTAAAACGTTAATGATCTGTGTGCAGATATTGCGACAGAAAATTCTCCTCTCAATTTCTAACGACTGTGGGTGAAACACAATTATAAACATTATCGTTACGCTGACGGAGTAAAATTATGTATAATATCGCGTTGGAACAGCAGATTTTATATCAAGGGAGATGTATAAAATCGGATAATCTAACAAATGCCCATACCGTGATTTGAATTACACACTAAACTTAGACAAAGAAAAATTACACAGCAAAAGTATAAAATAGATAAAACATAAAAATATATACAGATATATACATAAAAATAGATACAACTTAAAAACACACAATCAAATAAGAATGTTCCCTCCTAATCTTCAAACGATATTGTAACTGCCTAGATTTTATTCCCGAATATTTATGGAGATCGCGAAAATCACGACATAACTTACATACAATAGAATTTAACTAATCTTTACGAATTAAGTGATTCTGATTAATAATATACGGATAAAACAATCGCGACAAATCGCGAAATAGAGTTCTAATGGCGAAATAAGAACACATTAGCGATTTAGTACTGTACAGTCATTTTATAGCGAATTTCATATTATTTTCGGATTTTTTTTTTCACTTGAATTTGTTATATATCCAAGTAGGCTATATAACATGGTATTCCAGGTATTCTAATTACATTAGTGAACTCAAAAGACGGAGAATTCAACATTTCACTAATAATTTGAAAGTGTTAATTTGAGGGCTGGAAGTTCTTTTTTCGTTTTTAATGAATGTGTGTTACACAGTCTACAGTCTGAATCCAACAAATATTGTCCATTGGCCATATCGCACAGTTCCCAGAATACAAGAAACTTTAATGTTAATTATTTGGAAAGTAATATTGATATTGAGTTAATACTCTAATTACAAAATAATTGCATTTTCCAAAATTTTAATTAATCTCCGCCAAGAGTACAAATCAATCTCCAACAATCTCCGTCGACACCAATATTAAAAAACACAAATGATAAAATTAATCTTCATAAATGCCTGTTCCTGCCCATCATTTCTCTACAAGGATTTTGTTAAATTTTGTCCGCATTAAACAACGTGCTACCAATATGTGCTTAATACAAAAGAGTTGCTTCCTGTATATCATTATAGGCCTATTCTTCAAATACTTTCCTTAATATCAGGATGCCTTGTAACTGATATAGGCTAGTTATTTTAATAAAAATTCACGGAAATTATTTTGCGGTTACCTTTCCCTAGCATATAAGCAATTACTGTTAAGAGAAGAGTTATTTGTTTTACTATTCACTTTTCCATCCTTATGTTTCTTTAAAGTTCTCCAGGAATACGGAATGAAGGATTTTCAAGATTTCTTCTTAAAATTGTGTCTCAGTGAAACTTACAGGAGAGTTCGTATAGGCCAGCTTCTGTCTGATGATTTTCCAATTCACTGCGGGCTAAAGCAGGGAGATCCGCTATTACCTTTACTTTTTAACTTCGCTCTAGAATATACCATTAGGAAAGTTCAGGATAACAGAGAGGGTTTGGAATTGAACGGGTTACATCAGCTTCTTGTCTATGCGGATGACGTGAATATGTTAGGAGAAAATCCACAAAAGATTAGGGAAAACACGGAAAGTATACTTGAAGCAAGTAAAGAGATAGATTTGAAAGTAAATCCCGAAAGAACAAAGTGTATGGTTATGTCTCGTGACCAGAATATTGTACGAAGCGGAAATATAAAAATTGGAGATTTGTCCTTCGAAGAGGTGGAAAAATTCAAATATCTTGGAGCAACAGCAACAAATACAAATGACACTTCGAAGGAAATTAATCGCAGAACAAATATGGGAAATGCATGTTATTATTCGGTTGAGAAGCTTTTGTCATCCAGTTTGCTGTCAAAAAAATCTGAAAGTTAGAACTTATAAAACAGTTATATTGCCGGTTGTTCTGTATGGTTGTGAAATTTGGACTCTCACTTTGAGAGAGGAACAGAGATTAAGGGTGTTTGAGAATAAGGTTCTTAGGAAAATATTTGGGGCTAAGATGAATAAAGTTACATGAGAATGGAGAAAGTTACACAACGCAGAACTGCACGCATTGTATTCTTCACATGACATAATTAGGAACATTAAATCCAGACGTTTGAGATGGGCAGGGTATGTAGCACGTACTGGGAAAATCCAGAAATGCATATACAGTATTAGATGGGAGGCCGGAGGGAGTGAGACCTTTGGGAAGGCCGAGACGTAGATGGGAGGATAATATACAAATGGATTTGAGGGAGATGTGATATGACGATATGGACTGGATTAATCTTGCACAGGATAGGGACCGATGGCGGGCTTATGTGAGGGCGGGAATGAATCTGCGGGTTCCTTAAAAGCCATTTGTAAGTAAATAATATAATAAGAAGTAAAATTATACATGAAGATGTAGGCTAAATAATGACTACGTTTGTACATATTCGAATGTATTGATGTATTTATCCCAGCGATTTCAAGTTTAACATTATAAACATATTAACTACCATCACACTGCCTGACGAACTTTGACTATGTAGTGATATGTCTTCTTGAGAGATACACTTTAGAGAAGGGAAACAAATTACAGAAAGAAAGTGCTAAGTCTGGAAACTACTAGATTTGGCAGTGACTCCAGGACAATGACTCTTGAGTGAATTGCACAGTATGTAATGCAGATTTATCCATCAAAACAACGCCACTTGGCAGGAGTTCTAGTCAGTCAATTTGGCTGATGTTGCTCAGTAATATTCTCCATTTATAATTTCACTAGAGAATGCGATGTCTGTTAATAAATCTGGAAATGTATTCTTCAGAAGTGATTTTGATGAATTGATGTATCATTCACATACTGTAAGTATATTTGCTTAATTTTGAGGTAAGCTGCAAAAGTTGCAAATATTTTATTACTAATTCAGAGCTTCAACTTCTCATTATTAAACATTACCTTGCCTTGTCATGCCTTTGCCAATACCGGAGCTGATAGTTTGAAAATTTATGTTCGACATATCTAGAATTCTATTCACCACGCATCCGATATCGTAGCTTAATTAATCTAGTTTTACTATTTAAATTTTAAAATATTCTGCTGTATACAACGGTCAAAACGCAGTGTTAACGAGGATGAAAGTCATGATAGTGAATTTAAATTTCTTTCACGACGTGAATATTCTCTTCTTATGGATTTGATAACAAATCATCTTAGGTGAATACTTAATATTGTCTCGACTTGATGAAAGTGAAAATGTGGGCTTAGAATTAACAATTTCTTGCGGGTCGCAACTCATGTTCACAAAATATCATGAATAAATTCACTGTTGAACACAGATACAAGGAAAGGAAGCAAGAATATAAACTTAATATTCTTAATAATATACAAGTAGAGGGGAAGAGAAGGGGGGTAGAGGGGAAGAGAAGGCCTGATGGCCTTATCTCTACCAGGTTAAATAAATAAATAAATAAATAAATAAATAAATAAATAAATAAATAAATAAATAAATAAATAAATAATAAGTTCTCGTGATATTACCCTATAGAGACTAAATAAAATATGGAAGTGGTTTAGTATCTTAAAATTAATTTTGTTGTTCCGGTATGACTTTGTAATGCCTTGATAGCTATTTATATTTTCAATCACAATGACATCAATTATTTACAATAAAATAAATACATAGTATAATAATTTGTTGTAGTATTTTATTGCTTTTGGAAGCTAACGTTCAAATTAAAATTATTATTATTATTATTATTATTATTATTATTATTATTATTATTATCATTACTATTATTATTATTACCAATCACATATTTAAATTATGTCTAAGGTGAATAAATTATTTTAAAAAATCTGTATATGGAATGTATATATTTGTCTAACTTTATAATTTATATTACATTTTGTTCACTACACAATATTAATTTTTACATTCTGACACACCATTTAATCACTACTATTCTATGTATAATCATATATCAGTTGATTATAGGATGAAAACACAACTTATTTTGAGTAATTTCCTAAATTTAATCAATAAGGATGATTTATGTTCTCTCTTGAAGGATATACACCATTTTAAAATAATTTAATTCACAAACACAACTACGAGTATTACATGAAATGCTCAATAAGTTTTTGTAGCTTTATTCTCTTCAGCTCTAATCAACAATAACAACAATCCTGGTTGCCAGGCGACGATAGAAAACAAAAGATGCGAAAACAAATGAATGAGGTGTATAAACAATTGAATTCTCTTTCATATTTAAGTGTAAAAATATAGATGTGGGGGAAGCTGAGGGGTGGGGGTGAAATCTAAAATGCAATTAAGCCTGGTTTCAGACTTCCCCCTCAATATCTAAATTGACGTGTTTTTTTGTTGAAATTGAATTCAATTTAAATAATTAATTATTTAGACTCGGAAGTTTTGAAATGTCATACCTATTACTAAACTTTACCTTAAAGTATCATTGCCTGATAACCCTTTATTTTGTTGTGGCATGTACAGTCTGAAATTCAACGAAATTCTATTCGAAACCGGCAGAAAGTAAAGAACATTTCCACAGGGGCGAAGTAAGTCTACCTTCTCGTGCATGTTTATTGTTTATTGCCAGAAGAACACATTGCAAAGAAATTCTAGCACTCCCCTGCTCCGGAGTGGATTCGATACATAATAAATTTACATGCATGAATTACAATAAAATGACATCTAAAAGCAATAAAGGCCTACTAATAACAAATTTCTTACATACATTTTTAAATGTCAAACTGTTGAAGGTAAATAGATGTGGGTATTTCTTTATTAATTTGTTAAACACTTGAACCCAAGTATTTTAGGACACTGCTTTCAACCATAGTACTATGTATTATGTTTTGTCTTAGACGGTGCCTTTATGCTACGTAGGTCATCAAATAACAAAGGAAGTGTGCTCCTAGTAATGACTTTTTTGGAAATCCTCTGAAGAGCGAAATTGGAGTTGGCTTGCCTCTTCCAGGGCCGGACCCGTGACGCCTCCTTGCACTTAGGCTTGCGCTTATATAAGTAAGAAATATCCAATTCCCGACAAGTGAGTCGGATGGTATTTTTGAATCCGATGTTGACAGATGGGACATCTTGCCTGAGCCCTGACAGCGTCAAGTTTCAAAGAACCTAAAGCCCCAAAGACTTTCTATATCAGCATCGGAAAACCGCACTACCCCCAAGACCTCACTCCAGCCTACGAATAATTATTGCAGGTGATAGATGAAGTAAGGTGAAGGTGGAGCGTGTTGGTGGAATGATAGAGGGAAACGGAAGTACCCCGGGAAAATCTCTATGCTGCGTCTGCTTTATCCACCACAACTTCCATCAGAGGATCAAATCAGGGACGCCTGGGTAGAAGATGAAGCCAAGTGAAGGTGGAACAAACCAACAGAGTTCAATGTGTGACAATGAAGATGACAAAGAAAATGATGATGGTAATAATAATAATAATAATAATAATAATAATAATAATAATAATAATAATAATAATAATAATAAAGCATATGTTTCACAACTACTTAATAACCACTGTTTGTATAATAGAATTGACTTACACAAACCACATCAGGATGTATTACTACTGAATGTTTAGAACTATATCCATTTAGTTTTCATTATTATGTACATTCAAGGATTGGATCTTTGACACATTTCATCGCTCTCCGTGTCAGGATTATAAACCCAAGATTTACTCAATTTCCTCCTTCGTGAGTTGAAATTCAGATCACAACTCCTCTGAACGCATTATTCTTGCCATAAAGTTCAAGACACCGATAGCCAAAAGAAGTTACCATGTGTCTGAAAAAAATCCTAGATTCTTATGGAATTGTAAGTTCGTTAATCCACTAGATTTATTACAGAGAAGAATAATAATTAAATATGTCTGAAAACCTATTCATTATCCTACCGAAAAATTGTTTTTAGAATTTAATGTCTTGAAAATACATAAAATTTATATAAATACATTATCTTATACCTAAAAATCACACATATTTCCGATCATATACTCACAAAAGCAAAGGCATGGATACAATAAATACGTATGTTTCAACCAAAGTGTTTAACGAGCACTGCTATCTACCATAGTAAGACGTAATAATATCGGCCCCTAGAATTTATAACAAATTAATAAAGAAATACCCACATCTATTTACCTCCAACAGTTTGACATTTAAAACTTGATGTAAACAATTTGTTATGAGTAATTATTAACTTTTAGATGTTACTTTATTGTAATTTATGCATGTAAATTTATTATGTATCGGCTCCTCCCCTGATCACGGGAACTCTTTTTCAGAGGAACGCGAGAATTTTGTAAATTTACAATTTCTTTGTATTGTATTTTTCTGGAAATAAATATTATTATTGTTATTATTATTATTATTATTATTATTATTATTATTATTATTTAACAGTATTCATTCCGACATTTATTTTTGCGGCTAAGGGATACAACATTAATTACACAAATAAGATGTTGAGTTTCTTTTGAGACTTCGTGAAATGGCTACTTTTCTGGTGACTAGCGCATGTATTCGTATAGCCTACATTAAATACAGTAATCTTGTCCACATATTATCTTAGTCTACGCTTATCTATAATGTTATACATAATTAAAAGAAGAGCGTGCAAAACAATAATCTAAGTCGATGTAAGATTTAAAATTGATATATACTTAATAAACAATCAATACGTAAAACGAGTAATACCTCACAATGACATGAATTGTGCCTCAAAATATTCTGACCTCTGACAATAGAATGCTGTGGAGCAACTTATGGGTAAAATTTGAGAATATGACATAAATAGGCCAATGATATGTAAGTTTGAGAGAAAAATCCTCCTATAGGTGTGTCTGTTGTTGAAACGACGATACTTTTAAAGTTTTCGTTAAACGATTAATCAGAGAGTAAAATAGGTATAATTTTGAATATAAATTGACTTATAATTTATGTGATATATTAAAACTTATTACAGCCGTTGTCAGAATTAGCTAACGCGATATATCGGGATATCAAACCTCTAATGTCGAAAATATTTACGAGTAAATTATGAATTACTTTCACTAAGATTCTTGTTCTTCTTATTTGAATATTCTTCCGTTTACATAATGGTACCTTCAGCCACCAGTAGTAGGCCTGTCTGCCATACTAGTACCTTTGTTTAACGTCTCTGTCTTCCATCATATTAAAATGTATCATCAATTTAAAAGTTGATTTACCACGTTTTCTTCTCCCTGTTGGAAATCAATGTAATATTTGTTTGGGCAGTAAATTTTCATCCATACTTATATATGGACATAGAATTTAAGTGCATTGTTCTTAAATTTGTCTAATAATAAACGACGTAATATCCAAGGCTTCCCAAATCTTCTCCTTTATAAGTCTGACGAGTCATATGTCATCTCTTTTAAAAATCTAATTCTACTAGGCCTATTCTTATTTAAGATTTTAGCTCATTTGTGACTGAGCACATATGGCATTATTTGTCGAGTATTTTTTATAACATTTTAGTTTCTAAATACTATAATAAATTATATTTTTCTTACAAAAATGAAGACATCTGTATTCCTTTACTACAAAAATACTCTTTCCTTTTTTGGAAAGCATTTATTGTTTAGAAACGCCATCTCTTGATAAATTCAGATGATTTTGTGCATGAAACATGATTTAATACTTCTTCACTATACTCATTAGTAATGCAATCTACTGTAGTTCTTAATATTCCTTAATATAACATGGCGAACACAGAGTCAAGCTGATACAACAAGAGAATCTTTCATGTCATGTGAAAATATTGCAAATATTTCGATTTCGCTAGTGCTCTATTGTCAAAAATCCCACAAAATTCTGGCGCTTAGGAGTATTTTAACAATCTAAACCATGAAAACCAATAGCATGACACAATGTAGCTCCAAAGTTACCTTCCTGTTTTGGTTAAATATCAGATTTTGAAACGTAGCGAATATTCATAACACATAACCTAAACGTAGATGTCCGATGTCGAAAAGATTTGTATTATAGAAATTTGTTCTAAAATATGAATTTTATGATAATGTGATGAGAATTCAACGTAACTGAAATTCTTCAATTCAAGTCCTTAAAATTAAAGAGACTGTTGAATGTCGATTATTAAATTAACATTGCAATGGTAGAAGAAGATGGCAGAGAAACAGGAAGTCATTTTAGTTGACGTTTCATTCAACATGCCTAATAACTACACACAGTAGACTATACGTTCAGACACAGTTGAGTTGATAAAAAGAAGTGATGAAGTGAGAGTGACAGAAAATTTACTTCCTTGCATAACCTCCTGAGTCCTGAGACATTTCTTATTTTACTTTTAAAGTTCAATATAATGCTACAGTTAAAAAAAAAGTCACTGACATGATATTTTACGTTTTATTTGGAACATATTACATTCAACATATGTTATGCAGAAACAGTTAGTAGATGTTAGAGCGATAATGGTTTTTTGCCTCAAATTCCTGATTCGCGTGTTCAAGCACAGCTGATAACCATAAAAAATATTTAATATTCTTTTCTATATATAAATATTAAAGCTGACCGATTCCAGCCTTAGATATGTGACACGCAAAGAGATTTTTTCTGAGTGAGAGGGTGCAGGTAAAATTTAACGTCCATATCAAAATTTAAATTTCTATTTATCATATCGTCAGGATAATTTCCTGCACCTTACAGTACCCTCATCCTCAGAAGTGTAATTCTTCTTATTGCCATTCTAGCAGAGACCAAGAATTTCCGGACGAACATATGTGGAGGTTTTAGCAACTAATCATACAAACAGCCACTTCTGTTAATGTGTTTAAGTTCCTGGAATAATAAAACTGTTTTACACATTTTCCTATATAATGAAGCCTGAATTGTATCCATATGTGAAAAAGACCTTAAATAAATATCTAGGCCTACTATTATGTTATAACTAGAGCCGTGACATTGGTATATTTGTCAATTGAAGGTGGACACACAAAGCCGGACAGAATGTAGTCGACGTGTTTCAAGTACAGGCAGCGGAAGAGAATTTGACACACGCCTAAGCAAGCACGTTCCGTGTTTTGTGTACGATTATTGCATATTATAAAATCAAGACAATACAATCATTGTATATAAGGATTAATATCGGAAAGATCCAAAATACTGGTGAGGTTGAGAATAATTGTTGGAAATTATACTTAAATTGTCACAAATGTGGTGAAACAAGTCTGAAATGATGTCTTTTTAAATATTTAGAGTTTTCCATTACAGTTTTAGAATGCCGAAAACGTATATGGCGTACAATTTTGCTTTCCCTATATTTAACTGTTACATTAATTTATTTATCACATCTATTCCGTACCTTACTTTGCTTACATGTTGTTCGCCTGGTTTTGGTTCCTCCTGCAATAAACAACAACATTCATTTTCAAAATTTCAAATGAAAATGACCACCGAGTGTCGGATAGTATAACCTTGTATGCGGAAAAACTGCGTTCAACATCGGCTGAAATCAAGGGCGCATATGTAAAATATTTCACATCATCCATTTCTACATCAAGTTGATGACGATCGCACTTGTCGTCTGACAAAACTCTTGCAATTTTGTATAATGAATTGAAACCACCGTTTTTTGTATTACTGTGTTCATTTTCGCACATATCTTTTTGCTTGCATCATCTTGCAGACCATTCACTTTTGAGATGAGATTATTTACTATCGAAATTTGCTCCACCAATTTCACACCAATGTTTTCGAAACACTCGATTGTAGAGGGGATAAATCCAAAATTAGATGAAATATATTCACACTATTTTTTAATATTTGGGTCACCAAGAAGAGTTTGGAAGCTGCATCGTTTCCGTCAAACATCTGTATGAATCCTTTAACCCTTACATACAATGATTGTATTGTCTTGATTTTATAATACGCAATAATCGTATACAAAACACAGAAAGTGCTTGCTTAGGCATGTGTCAAATTCACTTCCGCTGCCTGTACTTGAAACTCGTCCGCCGTCTTGTGTTCACTTTTAATCAACCTGAATTACAGCCTTAGTTATAACTGTGTGATTGCGTTAGGAAGGAGAGGCATGAAGATGATTTGTATCTGCTCCTACGTTTCACACAATTCGCAACACCACTCCTGTTTCTGCAACCCCCCCCCTGCCCCAAGGCTCTCTGAACGGTCCGAGGCAGAAGTCCTCCCCCGGGTTCCGTTGCAGAATCTATCCATCATCACTTGAATACAATCCACGGAGGCCGGTTGAGAGAGCCAGCAGCTTCGGAGGGCCGCCTGTAGAGCGATCTGAAAACCAGAAGAAGTAACGGGATAATGAATGAAAGGATGATAGGGGAGGAAAGGAAGTGGCGAAGATGAGTGGGGTTCCAATCGCCTGATAAAGTTACCTGATATTCATCCATAGGAGTGAGGAAAAAACCGAAAAAACCTCACCCAGGCAACTTGTCCCGACCGGGAATCGAACCCGGGCCCGCTGGGTTCGGAGTTAGACTCGCTAACCCCTCAGCCACAACGGTGGACAAAGCATGTTTTATTTCGAGAATTTTGCGCTATCCTGTTAAGAATAAGCTGCTGGCCACCAACGTATTGCGTCTGTCTTCATACATTCTTTATTTTATGTTTTGTCTGTGAGACACATATCTGACATACGAATTATCGATCCACAAATATATTTTTCTGCAAATGAAGCAACTTGGGAAGTGGGAAAAACTGTTCGGTGATTTTCAAGACATCCTCGGATGTAGAGGATCCCCTCTGTATCGTAATCCATGAAAGGCTATGGCAAGTTAGCTTTACTTCCTTTCTGAAGGAAGTCATTCTATGAATTGTTATCGTCCCTTGAAAGTCAATCGGCCTAATTCTGAAACTACAAATCTGGACCTAATGGTAAACAGTGTAACCGTTAGACTAAGGAGGATAAATGGTTACAGTTGGAAGGGCATCATGAAACCCGTTACAAAATATACGAAAATAATGTGGGAACTGTTCACAAACACGAAACCTGTACTGAATGCAATAAGGAAGCGCGGAGAGATTTTGATCATATTGGTTCATCGCTGATGACGGCACTTCGTATGCGCTGTGGCTTTCCTCTTGCAGCCTCCCACTATTCGCGGGATATTTCGCATGCTCTGCGTGAACTTGTAACGGAATGGTACAAAGTCACTTTCCACTTTGAAAATCAACACGATTCAGTTTTGTACATAGGCCTATTGGTCACTGCCGCCGCACTTTAAGTAAAGGCGGAGATGCAGTTATGACTCTGAATGCACGCCACGCTCATGAGTTGCAACCTCACTTGGACAAGAAGTTTTTTGTCAATGTTCTGTTTGTCATTTTGGTATAAATCAGGTTCATTTCTAGCTAAAGATCCGAAAGATTTCTTTACGATTCTCGGCAAGGAAGTGGAAATTCATTTTTCTCCCTTAAGAACGGAGTGCGTGTCTTTGACATGGTGTCTTAACCATTGCTCTAATGCTATGGTTTGCAGAATTCGCTACTTGTGAATTACTAATGATTAATTTAATGTAAGCCTAATCTTCATAAGTGTAAAAAGATCACGAGACAAAGCGTCAAGTCCTTGGATTTACAGTTGATAATGATGATGATGATGATGATGATCATGATCATCATCATTATCATCATCATCATGTGTTGTCATTTGTTACTAAGATAGGATTACTATTATTATTATTATTATTATTATTATTATTATTATTATCATCATCATTTGTTTGCAGGTAAGTAGACGAGATTTCTGAAGTACTAGTAGGTAGATGATTTAGTAAGCTCATGATTATACCACAGTCTAGTATACTCAGTCACGAAGCTCAATACGTAGTAAATATGCATCCATAGATAGTTACTAACCACTAGGATCGCTAATATCGCCTCATTACAGACAATGCGAAATCGTATCGGCACAGTTTATTGTTCCTAGCACCCTCACAACTCAAGCTTCGTGACTGTATATGCTAGACTGTGGTTATACATAGATTGGCCCGACGTTTTATAATATTATAATTCAGAAGTAGGAATAATTAGAATATGTACAAAAGTGGGATTATGAATTTTCAAAAGAAGGGCGTCCGTAAAATTTGTGATTGCTAATAATTCCATAAAATTTTACTTAATACGCTGTTAGTTTTATCGTATCGTTTTATCGCACTAATTTGGTGATACCATTTTTATTATATATATCACGTACACCAAGCCCCTCCAGCTTAAGACATGTCATTAGCTAATTGCTACGACTGGGCGACAAAAGCAGAATTGAAACTACAAGAGATATATGGCGAGCTAGACAAAGTCAATCTAGGCAGTCCATTTCAGCGTCTAAAGTATGTTTTTGTATACAAAGCCTCAAAGGCAGTCTCGTCAAAATACTTTGAACTCAAGAAGTGACAGAATTTTTTTTTAACATTGGAACTTTTCTTCTCTTCACATTGCACAATAGGGACTGCTGTCTGGGGTAACATGTAACGCGACTTCCCCTCTCAACTTGGTAGACAATAGAGGGTTGGTACACCCGTCAACAAAGTGGAATAGAAGTAATAGGTTCGCAGCACCAGGATGTTATTCTCGTATTTACAAGGTCCGGGTATACCAAGCTCCAGGCTACCACTTCACTCATTTTTATGTCTTTTTATTTCCGCGTCCTTTTGTTCTGCTTTTAATTAGTCAGAAAATTCCTGCAGGACTTTATGATACCCGGACTCTAGTACGAGAGATGTAACGTGACTGATTAAAAGAAAGAGTTTCTCTGCGGGTAAAATAAAAACATTTTAAAACCTTCAAAGTTTTACTGTGCGTACTTAAATATTTTAATATGTACAGCTATAAAATGAAATTTTGTTTTAATGATTAATTTTAAATACAATTTTATATTTGAATTATAGGTCTATATCGTAATATATTTAGTTCATAAAATAAATGGTGAAAGGCTCTTAGTTAGGCCTATAGCTAATTAAGTATTTCTGACGTATTTATAAAACGAAAATAAAATTTTAACCCTTAAGAGCCTGAATTATTTTTCCTAAAGTTTTTCATTTATTTTGTTATAGATCAATTAAATATATGTAATAGAATGCAACAATGACTTTTTATCCATTGTTAAAGCGAATATGTGGAATTACAGGATGTGACCATATGGTAACGCCAGGTTATTATCAGACTCCGGCCTAGGGACACAGTGTAATCAGTATGAGGTTTAGAGTACACGGAGTATAAATGACGTCATGACCCTGTGGAAGGGTGACTGCAACAGCACAGGTGGATCCGTAATGTGCATTACCGTTGTGTGTATTGCTGCTTGGCTGCGGTACGTGTAACAGGCTTCGTCGTAGGGACACCTGATTGAAGCTTACAACTCACGTTAATACTTTAATGGTAGACATTTATTGTCTACACTAGGAATGTACTGTATATACTGCATCTGTACAGGCTGAAATATATTTTGTGTTGTACTATGACGGACTGTTTACATGCTGAGACACAAAGTAACGGCGCGCTCCATCTCCCACTCCACTCGACCAACACAACACTATAGACCGTGCGTTCTGAACTTCATGCGTTTCTGTGTCCAGCATCGAAGCCTGGTCATTATGTTGTCAAATCTTAAAGAATTATTTTTCCTTATAATGACATCTTACAATTAATTTACTAAACTTAAGTGAAATTTAGCAGCCAAATAATACAAAAGATACAAAAATAAGAAAATTACTTTCAGAATATCTGAACTAAGATACGTAATTTCCTGATTATAGGTCACTTTTATATGCTTTCACACATATAAAGAAGTTTATAGAAAAGCGAAAATTGCCGCAATACATGAACAAAACAACACATTTTTCTAACGTAACATTTTACATTAATTTTTGGTGTGCTTTTCACATATTTCTGTCCTAAGGTAAAACATTTCTTATGATAAGTAAAAAAAACATGGGCTGCAGATATCCAGTATGTACAGATAGAAGAGCAGTTTTCACCAGCACATCGCCGTCTCTTGTTTCGGGGTATCGGAATCACTAATGTTCCACTTTATGGTAGCTTATATAATCAAATGTTCTACGAAGGCAGTCCAGAAAGTAAGTTTCCATGGTACCGTTTACAGAAAGAAAATAAAATTTCGTGGAAAGACTTATCGGAACAAATACAGCAATTGTTTAACTATTTTTCAACACATTCCTAACGGAATAGAGACATTTGTCATACTGTGGGATCAACTTTTGTCTCTCTGTGTCATAGAAGTCTGCCGCCTGAGATCGGAACTAATATGTGGCAGTCGTCTACACCTCTCTGTTAACATTTGCCTTACGGTTCGGGAAACCTCGGAAAAAATCCAACCAGGTAATCAATTAGCCGAAGCGAGAATCGAACCCGCGCCCGAGCGCAACTCCGGATCGGCAAGCAAGCACCTTAGCCGACTGAGCTACGCAGGTGGCTTCTCACTGTTATTAGCAAGAGAGCACAAAGAATAAGTGACAACATATTAGCCTAGCGTTACCATATGGAACGTAAGAACCAATGTATTAATCTACGACAATGTTATGGATAGAAAACTTGTGCTTGATGTACACGAATACTCAATCAACAATAAGTAAAATACCTCAACCGGCGTGGCTCAGTCGGTTAAGGCGCTTGCCTGCCGGTCTGAAGTTGCGCTCGGGCGCGCGTTCGACCCCCGCTTGGGCTGATTACCTGGTTGGGTATTTTCCGAGGTTTTCCCCAACTGTAAGGTAATCTATGGTGAATACTCGGCCTCATCTCGCCAAATACCATCTCGCTATCACCAATCTCATCGACGCTAAATAACCTCGTAGTTGATACAGTGTCGTTAAATAACCAACTAAATAAATAAAGATTACAATGAAGTTGATCAAAGTAACAAATAAATAATCTTACTTCTTGTTGCCCTTCAAAATTGCTGCTGAGAAAGCAACATCTAAATCGCACAGTTGCTTATGCCCAACTGGTAAAATAGATTTGTGATTTTACAACATAATAGGAAAAAACCAATCACGTAGCTTGGCTTCCCAGAGGAAAATTTCAATTTTATTAATGAAGGAGAGTGTGAAGCAAGTTACATTGTTTTTTTTTTAATTTCGTTACTATATGGTAGCGCTAGGTTAAAACGGGTTTAAATAAGAATAAAAAAATACGGATTATTTTATTTTATTTCCTTAAAAAATTGAAGGCGTATGGAGGCATGGAGGCAAAGCTCTTTGGTATAATTAACTCGCCATTGGATTTAGGTACAGTACGATTACCTAATTAGTCCTGACAGTCGCCGACAATGTGCGGCTTAGTCAGACGAGTCCATTAAGTTACGCCAAGGGGTGTTCAGGTTAGTCTGTTGCCTGCAGTCAAAGCGGTCGGATGTTACGCATGCGGTATAGCGTTGTGTTTCCAGTACAGTTAAACTGTGGCATTCATTTACCGACCTATCGCCCTTATATCTACTCCGGAAGTCTCCCCACTACTCCTATTACTTCCCCTCCTTCTTGTCGCTGAGCTGTCAGGACTAAATAATCGGTCTGTAGTTTGGTCGGTAACACGCTCAGATTGTCTTTTACTCCATAGAAAGACCCGGTATTCTATTTTGTAGGAGGCTGAGTCAATCTCGGGCCCGTTTTGGAAGTTTGGCAAAGAAAAGAAAATCCCGGTATTGAACTGTAGTACCTTTCAGTCCGTAGCCATTTTTCTAACAACTTGACTACTCTACCGCCACTTTATTAAAAAAACGAATAAAACGCTACTGTGTGTAGAGATTTGGACTTATAGAAAAAAATACTCCAGAACAAAATATTCTTCTTAAGAAAAGAAAAGCTGTGATACTTTATTCAAGAAGTAGAGAAGAAGGAAAGAAGGTACGACAGGAGAATAATAAAGACAAGATAAGAAAGTGTATAGAAGAAGGAATGTATCAATAGGCTTTTCTGAAAAATAAGACAATAAGGAGAAGAAGAATAAAAAGAATAAATCTAAGTGATACTGAGGAGAAGAAGCAGTAGAAGAAGAAAAGAGAGGTGCAGAATGCAGATTAAGAAACAGAAGATGAATGCCAGTACGAAATCAGAAATGTAAGAATGGAATGTAGACGAAATGAAATGGGGAGATGAAAGGAAAGTGAAAGATGAGATGAAAAAATACAATTAAATGAAGCAGATTAGAAAGTTCAAACAAAGAGAAGGAGGATGAAGTTGATGCAAAAATAGAAACTGCTTGCGCTCTGAGCCTAATAAATTCTGGATTATGATGGTGACTGGTTGTCCTTGTAATAAAGACGACTGTAAGATGGAAATTTTAGCCTACATACAGTAGAGCGTCTCGTTTAGGCACAGTGAAAACGTAAACAAAGTGCAGGTAACGTGTGGGGGAGGACGAGTCGTACGATAAACACGAGGGATGCACAAGGTTTTGGTTACAACATTTATGGAAGAGCATTAATTGAAATTATATTTTCCAAAAACACACAAAACAAAGGAACACAAATTGCATAACGTTATCATATACACATTTTAACAAACAAGCATTTGTAACGTTGAAATAATTAAATATAACAAATCAAAGTTTGCTACTTATATGATGTTCCTTTCAGCATTTTTTATTGTCATGAATTTCATTTTCTGTATCACTAACGTAATATCACCGTCTTCTGTGGCCAAATTAAGAAAACTGCAATATAGTGGTCTGAAGTGACAACAGTATTGCATAAACTATTTATCTCTTCTCAAATGTTATGATTTATTTAACGACGCTCGCAACTGCAGAGGTTATATCAGCGTCGCCGGATGTGCCGGAATTTTGTCCCGCAGGAGTTCTTTTACATGCCAGTAAATCTACTGACATGAGCCTGTCGCATTTAAGCACACTTAAATGCCATCGACCTGGCCCGGGATCGAACCCGCAACCTTGGGTATAGAAGGCCAGCGCTATACCAACTCGCCAACCAGGTCGACATTTATCCCTTCTCAAAGTTCAATTTATTCAGATACAGTACCTGAATAAATTGAACTTTGAGAAAGGATAATTATGTTTAGGAAATAGTGTTGTCACTTCAGACCAATATGCTGTAGTTTTGTTAATTCGGCCACAGAAGGCGGTGATATTTATATTAGTCATACAGAGAATTAAATTCATGACCGTAAAAAATGTTGCTTGAAAGTAACATCATATAAGTAGCAAAATGTGATTTGTTATATTGAATTATTTCAACGTTACAATTGCTTGTTTGTTAAAATGTGTGTATGGTAACATTATACAATTAAAGTTCTTTTGTTTTGTGTGTTTTTGGAAAATATAATTTCAATTAATGCTCCGCCATAAATGTAATTAAAACCTTGTGCATCCCTCGTGTTCATGGTACGGCTCGTCCTCCCCCCACACGTTACCTGTACTGTGTCTACGTTTTCACTGTGCCTAAACGAGACGCTCTACTATACATATTATCAGCCATCAGCCTTATTAAAACATATTTTGATATTAAGTTTATATTGTCGTGACATTACTGTGCTTGATTTTGGTTACCCCTGTCCTCGTTGTGTCGTTCAATATTTGTGCATAACTAGTCCTAGAATTATAGATTATTACCCGAGTTGACAAATATCCTAAATCAATGAGAACTTTTTCTTTCCTTGCAGGACACATAAAAGTATACGACGCATCTATAAATTTTCCTTCCCTGTAAACGCAAGCATACTTCGAAGTTATAATGGTTCGTAGAAATAAACCCATATATGTGGACCGTATTCTGTTGCGTGACGTCGGAGAAGTGTGTCAAGGTCTTGTGAAAATTTCAGTAGCATGCATTAAGTGTTCTCTTGTTTCATAAGATTGTGTACATACCGAGCTGAGGAGGCTAATTACGTAGAATTACAATGGTGGTGAGTGACTCAGCTGGCAAAAACACATGAGTCACTAGTTCGAGTTCCGCTTTCCGCAATATTAATTCTTACATGGCAGTTACACAAATGGCTTGCTCATTTGACTCAAAAGACATATTTCAAATCCTGCAATTAAGTAAATTGTTTCGGAAACTTCAACAACTAACATACGGAGAGAAATAGTTTCGCACATTATTGTTCTACTATACAGAGTGTTTCAAAGAATCCATATCACCCTTTCTCACGAAAACTGCATTACACTGCGTGGTCGCGAAAAAAAATTCGTTAGCAAAACCTATGTAAAGAATCGATTGGTGGTAGTTCCATTTTCCGGGACAAATTGGAAGTAGGGATAATCGGGATCAACTCTGAATTTTGAAATGAGAATCTAAGTCGTGTATGGTATCTTTGAATGAGACGTGTAAACATAAACAACTTTCACTAAAACTTTTTTTTCCAACTATCATAATTTACTCACAATCAAAGTATTCAGCATCCACCCACAACCGGTCAGCGCGTCTGGCCGCGAAACCAGGTGGCCCGGGTTCGAATCCCGGTCGGGACAAGTTACCTGGTTGAGGTTTTTTCCGGGGTTTTCCCTCAACCTAATACGAGCAAATTCTGAGTAAATTTCGGTGCTGGACCCCGGACTCATTTCACCGGCATTATCACTTTCATTTCATTCAGACGCTAAATAACCTAGGTGTTGATACAGCGTCGTAAAATAACCCGATAAAATAAAAATAAAAAATCCACTCACAAAATGTGCCAACGTGCAGGATCACAGGTCTCACTTATTTTATACGCCTGCAACTTTAAGAATTTAGTAGCTTTCTGCACAGAGTCATAAGAAATTCGTACTTGTTGTTTATGACGCATAAGTGATTTTCTAGGGACTGTTCCAATCGATAACCAGTGTCATCTAATGTTTCTTTTGCGAGAACCCTACGCTGTCTGTTTTGTTTCTTAGGCTGAAAACTTCCCGTTGTCGGAAATTTATTATAAAGATTATGTATGTATTGCTGTACTGTACGTGATGGAATTTTTATACTCGGGAATCGTGTTTCAAATAGCCTTCGTACTTGGCTAGCAGACTGGGTTAACACATGAATCATAAATAAATACACGTTGTTCAGTAGTAAACACTATGATTAACCATTATACAGTTCATCTTATTCACACTTTCACTTTAAATGCACAAGAAAACACCATATTATATACCGTAGCATGTAGTAGGCCTATGTACCGTGTTACTCGCCAATCACACGGAGACTGATTCGTTAACCTTGACACGAGCCAGGACGAACACGTGCTTGCTTGCGCCATCGCCACCGTTCCCCGCCACGAGTACATCAGCAGCGCACAGTGAAAACCCTGTTGCTCCCGTCCACACCTCATCTGATCGCTCTGTACTTCGTGGTAGAAGATCTATAGGACGATCGGCTAAACGATGGATTGAGTCCGCAACAGACCACAAGATCTAACGCTTGTTTAGTAAATGATGAATGATGATGAAGATGATAATGATGATGATGATTATAATAACCTATGGCGCTATAGACTTTTAAAGATCCAGACCGACAAGCCGGCTGTTGGCCTCACGTCCACGTTCCGAAGCAGAGGTGTGCGACAACCAACCAGAATTTAGGTATCGTGTGGTTAGCATGGTGATCCCCCCAGCCGCTATACCTGGCTTTCGTAACCGAATTTCGCTACCTAAAGTAGCTCCTGAAGTGTATCACGATGCTGGACGGGCACCGGTCCTATACACTGGCCAAAATTTCGTGATAAAATTTCTTTCCCCATTAAGACACAAACTAACGCGCATTCCGTGACGCGAGTCCTAGACAGGATAACTTACACCAGTGGTATTCATTGTACGCGAGGTTGTCTCAAGGGGTACGCATCTCACTGATAATGGATGTAAAAATTAATTTTATTATACTTGTTGATAATTATTGCATTATATTATAGTTTCGTTTGCAATATCAACTCTTGTTTTTCCTTGCTTGAATAACATATTATGTATATCATTACTATTTATTATTGCATCAATAAATAGTGTATATTATTATTATTATTATTATTATTATTATTATTATTATTATTATTATTATTATTTGCGGATCGAGGAGACGGCCTCCAGACATGGAGGGTAGCTGAGAATATATTGAATAAGCAGTCGCGAACAGCCGAAGAGGGATGTTCCTCCAGTTCGGGGGTTGGGCAAAGGGCTAACAACCCATCACCGTAAAAGTCAGCTTGTTACAAATCCTTCAAATAAGCATCAGTTATTCACAGATTTCAAAAAGGCATATGGCTCGGTTAAGAGAGAAATTTTATATGATATTCTTATTGAATTTGGTATTCCCAAGAAACTAGCTCGATTAATTAAAATGTGTCTCAGTGAAACGTAGTTTCTGTCAGATGCGTTTACAATTCACTGTGGGCTAAAGCAAGGAGATGCACTATCAACTTTACTTTTCAACTTTGCTCTAGAGGGTTTGGAATTGAACGGGTTACATCAGCTGCTTGTTTATGCGGATGATGTGAATATGTTAGGAGAAAATCTACAAACGATTAGGGAAAATACGGGAATTTTACTGGAAGGAAGTAAAGAGATAGGTTTGGAAGTAAATCCCGAAAAAACAAAGTATATGATTATGTATCGTGACGAGAATATTGTACGAAATGGAAATATAAAAATTGGAAATTTATCTTTTGAAGAGGTGGAGAAGTTCAAATATCTTGGAGCAACAGTAACAAATATAAATGATACTCGGGAGGAAATTAAACACAGAATACATATGGGAAATGCCTGTTATTATTCTGTTGAGAAACTTTTATCATCCAGTCTACTGTCGAAAAATCTGAAAGTTAGAATTTATAAACCAGTTATATTACCGGTTGTTCTGTATGGTTGTGAAACTTGGACTCATTTTGAGAGAGGAACAGAGATTAAGGGTGTTTGGGAATAAGGTTCTTAGGAATATATTTGGGGCTAAGAGGGTTGAAGTTACAGGAGAATGGAGAAAGTTACACAACACAGAACTGCACGCATTGTATTCTTCACCCGACATAATTAGGAACATTAAATCCAGACGTTTGAGATGGGCAGGGCAAGTAGCACGTATGGGCGAATCCAGAAATGCATAGAGTGTTAGTTGGGAGGCCGGAGGGAAAAAGACCTTCTGGGGAGGCCGAGACGTAGATGGGAAAATAATATTAAAATGGATTTGAGGGAGGTGGGATATGATGATAGAGAATGGATTAATCTTTCTCAGGATAGGAACCAATGGCGGGCTTATGTGAAGGCGGCAATGAACCTCCGGGTTCCTTAAAAGTCAGTAAGTAAGTATTGTTATTATTGTTTATTTATTTATTTATTTATTTATTTATTTATCTATTTATTTATTTATTTATTTATTTATTTATCTATTTATTTTTACTACAACATCAATCATATTATAATCTTTCGTTAATTCTTACATCATTGCAATAAAGTTTGCGGGTACAAATATTTTTGGGGGTACGCTAGCATAAAAGATTGAATACCACTGTCTTAGACTACGGCGCAGGACTAACACAACCATAACATTACACAAAATAAAACAAAACATGACAACATTACCATTATATTAACACAGCTTAATAGAACATAACGCAAGTTATATAGCCTACTGTAACGCAACGTGACGTCAAGTACAGCATAGATTAGTATTAACAAAACATATAGCTGAAGACAGAGTAACTCATCCTAACGTAACTAAATTTAATCGTGTAAAAGCCTTTATGTAACCCTACTAAACATTTATTCTTGCTGTTATATAATTTATTATTTCTTAGTACGCCTACCCTCTTGTGCGACCCAGCTGCTCGACAGCTGACGGCTTCTCACTCGAGGCGCCAGGGCTTATTCCCAATAGAATCTGTGAGATTTGTACCGAAAAAATGTGGGGCATGTTTTTTCAGAATATTTTGGCCTCCCTTGCTTACTGATTTCACCGTCCTTCCAATATCGACGTTATGATCATGTCACCGACTGTATTACTGATGAAATTTAGTGCTTATTCTATAGGTTTACAACTTACTTAGAGTATGGCGTTGATATTTCATAAATGACTTTTAAAATAACGCTAGTTGGGCTTAGGGGAAAACTCCAATGATGTGATACCGTTTTGGAAATCATATAAAGACATCGCGTTAACTTGAAAATCACTATATTATACAAATGTATATTTAGTGAATCCAATTAAATTCAGCACAGTACTAAAAGTAGACTAAAGTAAATAATTTGAGGAAATAGGTGGAGCAAAGTAAACTGCACCTACAGTAAATTCAAAGTAAATATATATAAGTAAGTAAACAAATAAACGCCCTAATTAATCTAAATAAAAAAAGAATTGAATACAGATAAGAGATAGAAAATAATCCAATTAACAAGAGGATCTAAAATATGAAATAAAAATTAATGCATCACGAACAAATAAATATGGCACCGTAAACTGGGGTAAACTTGACCACTGGGGAAAACTTGATCACAAAATAATTAAATCATGAATATTTTTGTTGTTCATTATTTTTTCTCCAACTCGTAAGTACTTTCACATAATTATAAATAAAAAATAGTGCTAATATCATGATTAAATCTTTCTTTCTTTCTTTACGGTCAAATTTACCCCAGCGGTCAAATTTACCACAAATTCGTAATATTCATCATAATTATGAAATTAATAATTATAATCAATTTATCGAGTGGACCAGCAGGCCTATTCAGATCTACATATCTGTTTATGAAGGGATTAATTTATCCTCGTAATAAAGTTTATTCTGACTGGACTTCTTTTGAGCTAAACTAGGTAAGAAATAAAATGGGACTCTCCTGACATGGTTCATAATGACTTCGGGCCTTAATATACTACTATAATGGGCAGGGTGCGAATTAACAGGGGGGGGGATTTCCCCCTGTTAGAAAGTTACCCGCTCTCATAAATTCATATTAATAACCCTGCCAGGGATAACTTCTATCCCCCTCACAAAATATAATTTTATTATTTTAATACAAGTACACTTTATAAAGTATAAAATAATATTCATGTATTATCATCACCAGCAAACTGACAACAATCAATAACTTGAGAATTACACATCTTAGCTCATGAATATAATTATTATTATGATCAAGATGCAAGACAAGCAACTCAGTGCGACCAAGCATTGAGCCGTATCGAATGAGGATAATAATCATTTTATGTATGGATTCTCTACCTTGGATTGTACCTCCCTCATCAGAAATCTTAATTCGCAGCCTGTATATGGGTATTACAACAAAAACTGGCATACGTTCATAGCATCTGTTAGACTGAAACCAACTACTGTAATGTTAAAGACAAGTAAACAACATAAGAAGAGACACTCAAACTATGTTGGATTTGAAATGATAAAATATATTACTAGAAAGGGTTTATTTTTTTTTTAACGGACGGGTACTTGACTTTTCATCATTCACCCACATGAAGCCAGTTGTGTAGACCAATTCATTCACCGACAGAGTCGTTGCGCAGTGTGCGCCATAGGAGGCTAGTCTACACTACACCCGCGATGAGATGAAATGATGGAGACTTGCTGGGATACCACAAGAGAACCGGAGCTCCCGGAGAAAACCCCTGTGTTACCTGGACTACGGGTTTTTCCGACACAAGTTACAAATCGGGGGTACACCGGGGATCGAAACCGGGTCCTTAGGACTATAAGTCCAGTGCTCTAGCCTACACGATTGTGGCGGCAGAAATATTGTAGGTTGAATCTATTCAATTATTTTATTTATGTTTCAATTACGTAAATTTTTACTACTTTGGTTACAATATTTCACTTCTTTCCTTATTGGATATAGTGCTCTATCAAAATTCCAACAGCTCTTGTGGAAAATTACAGTAACATTACTAAAAAAAGTGAGATGAATTTATAATGTATCAGCTCTTATACAGGGACAATATTTTATTCTTACTTCAATTTTTATTGTACCTGAGTTTTTTAATGTACTTCACTCCCACCCCTTCTACTAATGAAGTTCAACCGTCCTCCACACAGATTCAAGACCGCATATACAGTCGTAGTAACCTTACGGTCTTAGTAAACAGTACGTTCCAAAAATATGTTCGCGTTTTCTAGTGACGAAAGAGCTTTCAATATTGAATCATTTTCGCACAGGTACTGTCGTCCATTTGCCTACGTCGTATCCCGGTTTCCCCCACCAGCTTTTATTCGCCAGCTAGGGGCTGGGCTGTCTTAGCTCTTTTCTGAGAACATTAATTTCTGTTAGGAATTGGACGTCTACGTAATATTATACAACTGTTTAAAATAACTTAAATAAAAGGGCGTCGTTAAGTAATTAACTGTCACGTGATTTCCTCCCTTTCTACGACCCTACGACATAACCACTTGGACGAACAGTAGGTAGCATGTCTGAGTAATTTTATCTTTTCGGATCGGGCAGAAGTGAAGATTGAATTTACAGTACGTAAGGTAGACTACTCTTTTATAGAGTAGGTACAGAATTATTTCAACATGAGTTACTAGTACGAAGACAAAACTGATAATTGGGATTAGGTACAATAGTCTATAGTGCGATAATATACACAAAATAACTGAAGCCTGTATCGAAATGAACGGCCACAATTTTAAAAAATGTGTTTAAATATCCATATTATGATTATTTTTCAATTTAACTTCATTCTCTATATTGTACGCTAATGTGCTGTAGGCCTAGACAGCATAATATACACCGCATAATGAATACGTCCACATGGACAGCTCAGTTCGTGAGTAAAAACACTCATTGTTAATACTGTACTGTATTTTGATTAAACAAAAAAAATAATAATAATGAAAATGATCAAACTCAAAAGTGCAATATTTCCTAGTTTACGTAAATGGATGAACTACTTTTCTTCCCTCCTATACCCAGTAAAGTGATTTGTTTGTATATTACGCCAATATCATCGAACTCCAGTCGTGAAAGGGGGTAGCAAACGGCGTTGATTCAGAGGTATAGGCAAGTTAATATTAAAAATTTTAGTAAAAATAAAATGATGTCCCTCTATTATTACTACTATCTAAATCCAGAGGGGCAATCATCAAGAGTAGTATTTTCTATTGAAGTGGAATTTACAAAACTTGTAAGAGTAAGTGTAGGCTTAGGACATAATAGATGAAATGACTAAATAATGCACATTAAATTGAAACAGACTGAATAATATCGCAGTATTGAAGTGATGTACACTACGTGACAAATTACATGACCATATAACCCAATGGATTTTTAAACTTATATTCTTGTTACCATCAACAGAAGAAAAATTTTTGCACCATACGAAAGATGAGCGTATATGACAGAAACAAAACGTAGAACATGTTATCAAAAGAATCAGCATAAACGCAAATGACAGGAAAAGCATTGCACTATTCTTCCTCTAAATTTAGGTAAACGACAAATGGGCTGCAATTTTGCCTGAAACTCTCTCATTATTGAGCAAGGTTTTCTTACATGCGGAAAATCTACGTCACAAAAGTCCTAGGTTAATGTTTAATGTTTATGGTGCAAGGTGTACTTTCATAGACGATCCGGTGGGCGGAGTGTGCTGGCTCTGTTCTGATGGGGAGGGGGACGGAAAACTGGTTATAAGTGCTGCCAATCTGACAATATTATTATTATTATTATTATTATTATTATTATTATTATTATTATTATTATTATTATATTGTAGTCAAATGTTTAATTTTAACTGGAAAATCATTACGCGCTCCATTGGAGAGTAATATGAAAAATAGTACTAACAATAATTGTTGATATAATAGATAACAGAAATACCGAACAGGCTATGCAACATTCGCTTAAAATTTTCAATAGCAACTCGAAGATATTCTGCGAATTGAAGGTCCCCCTATATTATTTCTTTATGGCTTTACTTTCAGAAATGCTTGGTTGCCGCGTTATATGGGTTACTAGTACACTAAAGTATGTTTGTTTGTTGGAATTAGTTTATTAATGATGCAGTCTGTGTTCATTTGCTTATAGGAGCTGTTCAAAATTTCTTCCTTCTGCCGCAGCTCGTCGTCCCATTGACATCAGGATATTCTCCCAAATTCCTGGCATAACTCGTATTGTCTGACAGTGTTCCAAAATTCCCTGACGAAGAACTTCTACATCATTACAGGAGTCGAATACACAAGTGCCTTCAAGTTCCCCCACAGCAGAATTCTAGTGGGTTCAGATCTGGTGAGCGTGGGGGCCAAGCAATTGGTCCACCTTGCCCTATCCATCGGCCAGAATAACGTGCATCAAGATGTCTACGTACACGAAGACTGAAATGTGGGGGAATACCATCAACACGTGTCGCGCATTTAATTCCAGCAAACAAAATCCCTGGAGTGCACACCGCTAATAACACGGCAAACAAGCATTTCCGGATCCATGTTGATATAACTTTTTTTCTTCTCTACATATGATGAATCCATACCTGAACTTTGCCCACCATTTTCGATACATTCTGTATACAACAGCAACTAAGGTAGCGGGAAAAGCCGAGCTCCCTTGTGCTATTTCCCGTCGCTGATGTATATCGACAATAGTCTTACAAATTCCATATATGCAACTCTTAGTTTTCTCTTATATTTTTTCTTTTGCTGAGTAGGGGAGTAGTGGGTACAGTGAGACACAAAATATTAAGGCATATGTATGCAAGTGATAATTGAAGTATTTTTAAAATGAAGTGCAATAGAAATACACATTAAAACATGGAGTATAATAATACATAAACAAAAATGGTAATAGATAAAGGACATAATCTACAATACGTGCTTGTCAAAAAAATGCAAATGTCTCACTGTTCCCATTCAGGAGGGTACAGTGAGACACCACAGTGTCTATTAACGAACATTGAAATGATTTGCATTTATTCAAAAGAAAGGAAAGCTTTCTGTCTCTTTATCTTGACATGTTCTGTAGGCTTATTTAGAATCATTTTGATGTCTGACTTCGAAACCATTGAAACATCTGGAACATTTGGAAAAGTGAATTTTCCATGACATTTCAAACTTTTGCGAAAAAAATTAAATGAATTTTTGGTGACAACAAAGCTTATAATTATAAGAATTTAGTGTAACTCGTTATTATTTTTTAACATTTTCTTAAATTTTGTGGATAATTTTTTATTTATGAAACCATTAAAACGTAATGTATCCATTACTTTAAGCTACAGTTCCTAAATTGGTTACTAGTATGTTCATTTTTAATGTAAGTTATAGGTAAATGTAATATAATTACAGTTTGTTTTTGCGAATCATTGGTACATGGGAACAGTGAGACGTCTCAGTGAATCCTTCAATGGCATGTCTCACTGTTCCCTTTACGCATAGTTCATTTAAAAATGACGCCATCACTTTAAAATTAAAACAAGAAAGACGAAACTTTGCCAAACATAATCTCAAATACCATAGTATTAGGTAACAAAACATTCATATTTATGTATGTCTCAATTGTATATCCAATATAACCTTCATTAAACACAAGCCAAAATTTTACTTCTGTAGCGAAAAATTACGAATTATTTTTTCATCACTCACCTTTATAACTAGAATCAAAGTGAGTATGAAAATACTGTTACTTTACTCATACAACATACAACTTCACTGTTACCAACATCTCAACATCAAAATTTACCATCTAATAAAATATGTCTCACTGTTCTCCCTGTCTTGCTGTAGGTACCCACTTCTCTCCTATTCAGACTCCATTGCTACATTTGAGGCATGATTATGAAGTGATGTATAAACGAAATATTTGTTTTCCATAATGTAGGCCAATATTTATTACTCCATTTAGTTGACTGTATTTATTAGTTTTTATTTCCACGTCATTTCTGCGCTTAAGATACAAAAATAAATATTGGGAAAGTTTAGGCTTGTACTGTAATAAATTATATTTAGAAGTATAGTTTTGGGATTCCTACCTTGTGTCGAAATTTATCTCCAGCAACTACACAGTTCCCTTCGTCAGTGCGAAGGATCTTCTGCTTTGTTGGTCAGTTACGCCTGGCTAATCCAACCGAATCTTCGATTACCCAGGAATACCTAACATACAAATCAGAATGACCATATTGGAGTATATGATTCTGCTATTGGAACCTGTATGTAACCTGAAACATTACAGATATGAATTCCAAACACACAGTAGAAATTCGAAATTTTCTCGGGCTTCCAGCCAGGTCATAAGTTGGTGATCCACCGACGTTTCGAGGATGTTCATCTTCCTCATCTTCAGGGTTAAATGATGTCTAGGGGTACCCAGCTCCTTAATTTATAGTGCCAGAGGGAGAGATCAGCCGAGGAGCTGTGCGCTGATTGGCTCTTATTAGTGCGGACCGCGGCGTGAACGCGGCACAGTAGAAAAATAAAAAAAAAAATTATATTTTCAAATGAAACAATTACAACTCTTTAGTATCTCAGTAAAATGAACACTACAAACTGAAGTCAGTTATTGTGAAATTTAACAAGTGTTGGTACTGCATTTATTGTTTTATTATATAATTTTGTTGAAGGATAAGAAAAAAAAGTATATATCATATTTATGTTCCTGAAATGATATTGTAATACTCGCGGCAAGATAAAAAGAAATACATGTGCACAAAACAAGAAAACACAAGGAAAACAACAAGAAACACTGGCTTTAACAAAAAAAAATTAAAATGATCGGTTCAAGGTACAAGGAGTATATATGCGTACCGGTAACAACAAAATGCCTAAAAGCTATTAATTATTCCCTAGAAAGAAAAGTAATGAAGGAATGCCTGGCATGGAATGGAGAAAATACATATCGAACAGAGTTCATATTAAGGTCTCAGCCATGATGTTACTGTATAGTTCTCTTTCAGTTGACTGCTTTTATCAGTTGCATGTTACTCAATAAAATACATATCTTTCTTGTCATTGCTGTACAAACGCGAGCACAATATTTGTATCCATTTATTTTTTATTTATTTAACTAGCTAGCTAGTGAGTACAAATTACATTTATAAAACAAAAATGTTTCTAGCCGCTACCATAAGAGCTAGGCTCGTATACGGTGTGGTCTTAGTCAATAATATAACATAATATTTACAAGGACAGTTTACTAAATACAGTAAGTAACTTAATTCAAACCAATAAATACAACACAAGAGCAAGATTAAAGAAGAAAGAGAAAGAGAGAGAAAAACACACATTTAATATAAATTGACAATCCGACAGAAGTCAGTGATATTCAATAAAACATTAATAGAGTCGACAGAAATAAAAGGTAAAAAAATACATTTGTTAATATTATGCATCATGGATAATTTTACAAATTTCTTTTTTAAAAGCTTCAATTTTAAAATATTTCAAATTTGGAAAATGGTTTGTAATTTTATTATAAAGTCTTTGTTGTAATAGTTATTCTAATATGGACACATCGATTTGCATTTAAACCAAAGTAGAACAATGAACAATGTATTATTTTTGTGAGTTTCAATTTCATTTTTTTGAAACAGTTCAAAATTGAGAGGACTGGTGGAGAAGAATGTAAGTCAGTCACAGAGAGATTTATAAGATAGCGAAGTGAGAACTTTGAATGATCAACAGGTGGGCACTGTATGGTTTATTTTGTGTTGCGTAATTCTTCTAAATACCTTAAAAAATAGTGTCCCCCCTGTAGAATTAACTTGTTACTCTCTTCTTCCACCCATCTTTTCAATTGGCATTTCGATGTACAGGAACACTCTCCGTATGATTCTGATCTCAACTCATAGGCGCATTTTAGATGTTTATGGGGCCCTAAACTTGACCCGAAACAGAATTAAAAGGAACAGTAATTTCTCAACAACAACAAGAAGAAAAGCTCCAGGACAAAAGATTTTGGGGCGAGGGGATAAGTGTGTTGACAGTCACTGAGTTTACGATACTGAATCAATGCATTTTTAAAATCTATACTCTTTTACTAATAAAACCGAAATATACGTAGTCTACATTTAGAAACATTTTATTCATACCCTTAAACAATTAGGCGAATATGAGTGAAGACTTAAAAGGTGCGTTGCTGCGAGTAGGAGAAAGGTCTAGTAGCAATTTAAAATGCATAAGTCAATTATCCAAACTGATTTAATTATTCAATATACTTGGGTCCCGAACCCTCGTTTTGGCATTTAAAATATTTTCTTGCTTAAATACGCACCTGGCAGCATAAAAATTGTGAACCGCGGACACAAATTGCGTCGTGATACGATTAAAAGTCCATTACAGCCTGATGGTATGCGGGGGTTAATTTTACACGTGACCGGGCCTGGAGCACTGGGGGTGTGTGTGCTGCAGGAGGCAGGTTGCAGTCGCTCAAGCATGAGAAGAGGTCAATTTTTAGGTGGTTCGCATGGGCACGAAAACGAGAAGTGTCCTCTTTACACAGCTGTTTGTCCACATATTGAAACTTGGCTCTCACTGGGAGAATTTAATCAAATTTCATATTTAGTACCGTACCGTTAAATTGTTATTCATTAATAATATTTATATTTTGAAATTTCTTCAAATGCGGCGAAAATATTGAACGTGTACGAAACCTAATTTTCCAACTGACTAAATTTAAAAACGAAGTAACTAACTTTCGAAGTTGTTAACTGGTTAAGTACCATTACCGCGACTAAATTTTAATTAATTAAATTGATTAAATAGCTCTCTTGAAGTGCCAGCTAATTAATTGCTAGTTAGAATAATACAAAGAGAATTAAAACGCAAATCGTCAAAGAACATATATTTTCAATGGTCAAATCAGTAGCTATTTGCTCTGAAATATATTAGAACTCCAATTATCCCAACGCCAAATATCCGCATTTTCAATTTTCCGGATTAATTTTCAGAAAATGTAGAAATTTTTTATTTAGTGACAGAAAAGACTTTACTCTACTTCTGAAGACTCCAAATATTTCGTTTTAGAGTGCAGTAGATAAATAAGTAATGTTCTGTACTGCACTGCACTTCATTTCGAACAGTTCCTTTTAATATTTCATTATAATATGTATAGTACCTTACTTTAAAAGTCTAAGGCAGCCGTCGTCAGCACAGAGCACCCTGGGACTAACGTCGTTTACCCGAGGACAACACAGTGCACCATGGTGGACTCGTAGCTGCTAGCGGATGTGCTTTCTACCTCTTCCTGTTGCAGACGGGGCACACGGGACGGCTCCGCTTACCATTTGCACATTTTAGAAAGTGCTGACGACCACTGGTCTAAGGCATCCTGCCTAGGACTCGCGCTGGTTCGAGTCCTCATGAGGGAAGAAATATTCTCATGAAATTTCGGTCAGTGTATGGGAACGGTGCCCACCTAGCATCGTGATGCACTTGGGAAGCTACGATAGGTAGCGAAATCCGGGTACGAAAGCCAGCTATAACGGCTGGGGGATCATCGTGCTAGCCACATGATACCTCTATTCTGGTTGGATGATCGTCCACTTCTACTTCGGCATGTGAACATGAGGCCAGCAGCCGGCTGGTCGGTCTGGACCTTTCAAGGGCTGTGGCGCCACGGATTATTATTATTATTATTATTATTATTATTACCTTACTTTAAAAACACTTTCTGTGTTTATAAAGATTTCTGCTTATCCGGATCATGCCAATCCTCAATTAGTCCATATAATTGGAGTCATACTGTAAATGAAGAGTCGAACAACCAGGAGGCTCTAGGAAGAAGTTCAGTTATCTGATTCAAACTTAATTTATATCGACACATTTAACTTAACTGATATAGTGTGTTAGTTGAAAAACGTGAGAGGAAAAGACCTTTGGGGAGGTCAAGGCGTAGATGGGAAGATAATATTAAAATGGATTTGAAGAGGTGGGATATGATGGTAGGGACTGGATTAATCTCGCTCAGGATAGAGACCGATAGCCCGCTTATGTGAGGACGGCAATGAACTTCCGGTTTCCTTAAAATCCACTTATAAGCAAGTAAGGTAAATAGGAAGGCGATAAATGCAAGAACTACGCCGTCTAGTTAAGTGGGAGGATGATTTGTGATGAAGTTGAAACCAAGTCATAAGATCGAAATCTGTGAAGTGAATTATGATAAATAAAAAGTATTTTAAAATGTTCCTATCCAACCTTTTTCTGAACGTCTTACTACTTTCTATCCCGCTTTGCCCCGAAGTTCAGTAACAAGTTTGGGTTTCTGTTTTGTACCATCAAACTAAAGATCTTTATAACAATAGACGACGTTAAAGTGGGAGCTCATCTACCCGGCACGTCATCTCCCACACATTTCTGTCTCTTTCCTCCATTCTCCCTGCGACAAGTTGACTTCTCTGTGGAGAACCGGCGGTATCTACCCCCGTGATGATAGCAACGGGGTTCCAACATAGTGTTAGCACGCCGACAGAGATGCCATCTAGCGACTCATCTTTTTGGCGGATGAAATAGCGGCAGTAACCCTGCTGGCTTCTGAGTGCAGCGCTCTCGTTCACACAGTCGGGTTCAGCTCTGGACTTACAAACAGGATTACGAAATTCAATCAATAGGCCTACAGATAATTCTAGTACGGTACCTATATTACTCATACAATATGGAGAAAATCGTCGTTGTTCTTCTTTTCCTCCTCTTCCCCTTCTTCCTCTTCCTCCTCCTCATCATCATCATCATCATCAACAACATCATCATCATCATCATCATCTCATCAGTATCATCACGTAATTATATCATTTTTTTATGAAACGTGTTTTATTTTTTTTTATTTAAATTTAAATATACAGAATAAAGAATATAATTACAAAGAAACAAGAGAAATAGAAATAAAATAATACAATCAATATAAAAAAGGAGATAGAGTAGTATTAACAAAATTTGAGACGGAATGAGCAGCGCTCGTGTTCGGTCGCAGTTCAGATATAATATTAATAGGCCTATAAGAGAATATAAAATAAAATAAAATAGGAAATAAAATTAAAATTACAGTTACAGAAATTATATAATACAATATTAATATAAGAGAAATATAGAAAATAATAATAATAATAATAATAATAATAATAATAATAAATTAATAAAATAAAATAGGAACTAAAATTTAAATTACAGCGGAAATAGAATTATATTATATAATATTAACACTAGAGAAGAATAATATCGCACGTGAAAAGTAGGACTATGTACAGTATATATATATATATATATATTTTTTTTTCAAAATTATAGAATACAAATATAATATAGGTTGATTAATTCATACACATAGGCTATAAATTTATTTAATCAAATTGAAGATATTAACACGTTTCTAATTTTCTTGTTATATGTTAGTGGGTTACATGTTAGAAGTTCTGGGTGTAATTTAGTTAAAGTATTGTACAACCGAGGGCCAAAATTAATGCTATGCTTTAGACCAGCAGATGTGAGACATTTAGGTTCTACTAATGTTGAATTAATATTTCGTCTTGTGTCATAATGATGTGTCTGTAATTATAATTGTCATTACAATTAGGTTCCTAATCTCGTATCATTACGATCGCTACCACCTCCATAATCATTATCATCACCTTCTTCGAATGTTATTACTAGACTTCAGATTTTAGGTAAAAACTTATTTCAATCCTTAAAAGAAACTTGCAAGTACACGCTTCAAGTAAAACTATGCCTAAAATTGGTATTTTAACTGCATCTAAAATGCCTATTTTGACGACAAAGCCTATTTTGACGTATTAAGTATGTTTATCTCTAATAGGTCAAAACATCCATTCTTATTTTTAAAAAAATATTTTAAATTCCGAATATGTTCCTGGTTCTGTTGGAAATAAAGTACGGGATAAACTGGAGCAAGTTCCGCAGAGAAATGCAGGACTGAAGGACCTGCGTAGGCCTACTGCTTCAGATATCCTAGCAGGGAAGAACACGGATTGACAATGTAACATTCCTGTCCAACTAGTGTCAAAATTGAAACACGCTCCTGTTACTTCAGTGGAAGTGGAGCGTTCTTTTTCAGCATATTTGTGTTGAGTGACAGACGGAATTCCTTTTTAGTTGAAAATTTAGACTAAGTATTAGTAATTTATTGTGAAGCTATTTATGGACATTAACGGTCAAGACTTGGTAACAAATTGATTGTATTCGACTGAATTTATGTCTAAAACTTATTTTTCACACTTAATTGTTTAGTTTATATATAACTAGTTAGATATTTGCTGTTCTTGTACTTTTAGTAGTAGTGGTGGTAACGGTGTATATGTAGCCTATTTAAAATTATTAAATTCTAGAAGTGAAATCCTGATGATTTGGAACATGTTTTTAAAGAAAACATTATTTTTTGTTAGAGTCTATTTTCAATTCTTTAGAGATTATTTCATACACTTTTAAGCCTATTTTAGGCACCTAAAATTACATTTTAACAACCTAAAAATCCGTACCCTAGTTATTACATTCACACGATCCTTCCGAATTTGTTTTCAATGAAACGGGAATCCTTAACACTAGATTACTAATCGTTCGCCTGGCAGTCTACTCAGACAGGCAAATTTGTTAATTTTAAGTATTTCTGGTTGCAAGAGACGTATGCCAGTTTTAGTATCTCTATCTCTATATAAAAAGTACTTTGCTGTGATTATCATTAAAACTGACAGAATTTTTAATAAGACATCAATGCGACGTAGTCTGACAGACCAGTGTTTCATAATAGCTTAATACAAACATTTTGCATTACAGGAAGTATTAGGAAACGGTGATAAATCAAAATCCTAAATATGAATCATCATGGCCTACTGAAAAGAATCATAAACAATTTACGTGTATGCGCCACGATTTTACATAGAAATAGTGCCCAATTGAAGGGTTCAGAGCCATAGAGGGCCAAGCTCCATTTATTAAAAACGGAAAAAGCAAAGGTTAAAGTTAAGTAAATACCATAATTAATGAAGATTGACATATCATTTAATTTTAATGTGCATACTTTATCTTACTTGCTATATGTTTAGTTAAATTATGGCAATCACTTAATTTTAACTTTTGTTTTCTATGGCCTTCTATAGGTCTGAACCCTTCAATTCTTTTGCAATCATTCCTCAAATGCCACTGTTTAAAGAAAAGGCTGTTGTGAATGGAAAAAGGTATCGTAAGAAATGAAAAATGTTATAAAAATTATTAATAAGGCTTAAATTAACATACTCTTGTCTAAGTAAACATTATTTTAATTATTAAAGATTCTGTCCTCACGAACTGAGTAGTCTCTCAGACAAATGTCTAGTAATATTGTCCGTCCAAAAGAAATTTAGTAATCTATGGTTAAGAAATATCTTTCAGAGGCCAGCAAATTAATCTGTGGAGGTTTAGACTTGTGGCGTGACGTGTGTATGTGTGTGTGTGTGTGTGTTTTGATCAGATTTTATATATTATTTTTAATGTTGTTCTCTTCTAAATGGAAATATCACTATCTTATTTTCTCAAACGACAGTATTCAATTTTCATCTATGTATTACATATACTATATATTTTTTTTTCGATGTTTAATTTTTAAGGTCATATTTATTTTTTAATGGTGATCGGTGATCACATATCCTCTAAACTATTCATCAGCGTGTTAGAAGACTTTTACGAAAAATGAGAATGGACTGGGTCATCATTTCATCAACATCGATGGGAAAATACTTGAGAACCTCAGATTTTCAGACTACATTATCTTACTAGCAACCAACGTTCGCAAAAGATCTAAGACAAAGCTTCCAGGAAATCTTTCAGCAAAGCAAAGAAGTAGGACTGGCATTGAATCCGAATAAAACGAGGCTAATAACTATCAGAACAGAGGAAAATGTAATAATCAAGAATGAATCCCTGAATACCTCAAAAAATATTTCTATATTGGGAAATAATGTCATTAGACACCTCTACCGAGAAAGAAACTCAAAGTCGAATTTCGGTCATATTTTGAAAATTTTGAAGCTCAATATTCATTCTAACAAATAAGGAATTCAGTATGGGAACAAGATGGGAAGAAACGAATATTTGCATCTTGCTGTATGAAGCCCAGATTTGATTTTTGTCTAGTATGGAGAAGAATGTTAGAGACGTGCCGGAGAAAAATGGAGAGGAAGATTCTAGGCGTCACTCTGAAAGACAGAATTCGGAATGAAGAACTCGGGAGATCAATGATGTTGATAAAGCAGCAACGAAGACTAATAATATTAAATGGAGATTGACAGGATATAACGTCAGAATGGACTACAAAAGCTGGACACACAGAACAACAGCTTAGGACCAAGAACTGACCACAGAAGAGTATGACGACGAAGAAACGATGGGCAGACGACTTTGACTACCACTACTTTGGTAGTAACTGGTCATCAAAGACAAAGTCAAGATGACTGGAGAAATCAACTACAGGAATCACTGAGGCGAGCACGAGGATCTTTCCCGAAGTGGCTACTCAGGATTGTCAAAAACAGCTCTGGATTTGGTAACAGATCCTTGCCCTTAAAAGATATTATGGGTTAATCCTAATCCTAATTTTCTAATTCTACTGGATTGGTGAAATCGACCAAAAAAAGTATTGAGACAAGCATGAGAACCTTTCCCGAAGTTCCTACACGGGATTGCCAAAGCAGATTTCTGTCTTAGACAAGAGGTCCTTGTCCTTAAGTGATTTCACGGTCTAATACTAATCCTAATTGGTAGTATTACTGGACTGGAGAAATCGACTAAATAAAGCACTGAGACAAGTATGAGGGATCTTTCCCGAAGTTACTACTCGAGATTGTCAAAACAGCTACCATGCTTAGGCAAGAGGTCCTCGCTCTTATGAGATTTTATGAGCTAATCTTAATTCTAATTTACTAATTCTACATTACTGAACTCGAAATATTTAATATCCTAATTTTATTAATGCGAGAACCACCACCATAGCTCGGACGGCAGCTGCTGATCGGTAAATGCACTCCGGCTTGTGTTAGATTCTAGTTAGGGCTGATTATCTCGATTGCTTTTTTTAAGGTGAATGTCAGTTAATCTCACGGCGAATAATCGTCCCCCATCTCGTCAAATATAATTTCGCTATCACCAATTTCATCGAAGTTAAATAAAGTAGTCGTAGATACAATGTCTTGAAATAACCGATTAAAAAATTCGCGAAGAAACTTAGAACTGCTGGTGACTCCGATCATTATCGTTAAACTATTACAGATACCGTAATAAATTTACGAGGATTTATAATAATCTATATTATTTTGTAAGCATGCGTTTGATTACGTAGTTATGTATTGTGGAAAAAGAACGGTGTTTGGGATTGTTAAGAAGTATGATTGCATTTTATAACCATTCATCATTTTCTTTTGCTTGTGTACTGTATTTGTACCAATATAACCGACATTATTTCCATTTGATCTTTACATTTCTTTCTGGGTCAAATTCATTCTACCTAACTCCTTGTAGATTGTATTCTTTGATCCTGCATTCTGTTAACTTGCTGACGTAAATTCTATTCTCCGTTTCATATTGTCTCCAGTAGACTTTGTAATTATAACTGAGTTCTAATGTCGTTTGTTCTTTTGCTTTAACCGTCTGCTTTTCTTCAAAGTCTCATATCCGCTGTTCGGGGAAGTCTTTAGTCTTATTCTTTTTCAACATAGGTTTTGTTGCAATAGCGTGCCAATGGAGATACTATTCTTTTAACTGAACTACATATTTTTCTTTCTTTGCTTTCAAGACATTTATATTACTTTTATATTAGTACTGCATATGCAGCTAAAATAATATCACTTTATGCTTCATATTCTGAACTTCCATAAAAGGCATACAACAATTCTGCAAGTTAAAAAAAATCTGTACGTCAGAGTTCCCAAACATTTTGAGACCGCGCCGTCCTCCATATGTCACAATTTCCGTGCGATGCCCTTTAATCCAAAATTTAAAAAAATGCTCAAATCCGATATGATATCTGTTTAATTAAACAGTTATTTATGTTACTAGATCATATTCTCTAAAATGTAAAATTGCAAATTATAATAACATTATAGGATCGAATAAATAAGAAGAAATTGATGACATAGGCATATTTTATTTTACATCCTACTAATGTCTAGAGTTTGCACAAAACGGCGAAACATCTCGTCCAATATTTTATGATTTCAGTTTCACTTTTTGACTAACATTTAAAGATGAGACATTCGTGCATGAAACCTGTTCTAGAAGAATAAACAAATTGGACGTGATATGAATCCTCTAGATTCAAAACCCCCTAAAGACCTTTTTCTTCAGGATTGAGTTATGCCCACATATTGCTTGCTAAGAAAGAATTCTAATGATTTATACAGTTTGAATTCAAAAAAACACTAAATTTGAAGCAAAACGTTTGTTAAAACTCACTATTAGGTTGAAAATTCCCTCTATTTTCCACCAGTCTCTGTCAAAATCCTTTAATTTGTGAAAGTTATATAGGGGATTTTGAATCTATAGGATTCATATGCGGCTATATTTATACCATATGCATGAATTTCTTTCACAATGGTACCACTGTTCCTTTGGATTTCACATTTTACAGTGATTGTAGAACCTAACTAACAGAGGTATTTAGTCCTAACTGGATGGGTGAGCTTGTTTCTCGTCACACAAAACACCGAATCTGGGGACAATATTCGATACAGCTGCACGAATCCCCTCAATATAATTAAGGTCTCGTTTTTCTACATTATGTCTTTTGGTGCTTATTGGTTTTCCACAATCTGAAATTTTTTTCTCAAATGAGCCTGTTTTCATAAGATGTTCATGTATTCTCTGGAAGATCTTGTTGTTGGGTACGTCTGTTACGAAACTGTTCAGCATACAAACGCTTTGCTTCATTCACATTGCAATTAGCACGTCCATACATGGCGTGCATATCGGCCATTTCCTGATTACATTTTGACCACAAATACAAAAACAAATGACACATACTAACAAATCTCAATAGAAAATAACAAATTCCGACACTTCCACTTCACATGTTTTCAGTTTTTTGTGGAAATAGTGAGCAGATCCTATTTTTATAAGCCCTACTGATTTAATAAACATTACCTACTAATTTAAGAACTAAATCACTTAGACTATAAGTTACCATTTTGTCTTTTTTCACTTTAACACTAAATATAAAACAATATAAAACTTTCTTAACGTTTATTCAGTTTCCAAAGTCTCCTCACATATTAAACATTAACACTTTGTATATTGTAATGAGGATGGAAAAGAAGCAAGACTGATGTTGAAATCTTTTACAACACTAAGCATCAAAATTATGGTAAACAATGAAAATTGAAAGTGGAAACAATACAGTTATACATTCAAAATATTCTTATAGAACCCTCTATAACTGACAAAAGTTTCTGAACTAGTCATTCAACCAAATATTTCCTGTAATAAAACGGAATAGTCGATAACTCCGATAGCCGGATATCGGCTGACGCATTACAATAAAACAAACAAATTTTATGACCAACTTTGACGGATAAAATTACTAAATATTATCCAGAACTTTTAGCGTATGCGTTTCAGTAAGACACACCATACAGTAGTTTCCTACCTTATAAACAGATGGCAGCAGGAAAGATCGGCTGGTTTTATGTTCGTACAGAATATATGAGAGATATTTTACAGCTGCTGTAAACAAAGTTTGAGAATGGGAATACGACGAGACATATGGTCAGGTATAAATTTCAGAGTAAGATTGGATACTTTTGAGACTATTTTGAATAAGATATTCTGCATACGAATCGACTTTTTTAATATTCAAGTACCAAAGCATTTCCTTCAGTACATTTCTTCAAAAAATAAAATTTGATAACATTCATTATTATAGGATAATAATAATAATAACAATAATAATAATAATACCAATGACAATAATAATCATAATAACAACAACTTTTATAAATATGCTATTTACAATAATGTTTCACGCTCTGATTGCTATCGCTTTAGAACATTATTGAATGAGTCAATACACAATTTGTTATTTTATGGAATTATCATAATCATCATCGTCATCATCATCACCATCAATACCACTATGCTCCGCTTGTATTTCACTTTTGGCGATAACATCCTCACTTCAATTAAGAGCAAGAACCAGTGCTAGACATTCACGAATAAAGAACTTTCTTTCTTTTTTATGTAGCCAACATGGCGCAAGATCGTAGTGAAGAGGACATTAAACTAAACGTTAAATTGAAATTTGTGGTTTGCAATTAATTTCATTGTGCACTGTAAGACATTATTATTGAAATAAAATTGAGCCAGTTATTTTTCTGGGCGCATCTATTTATTTTCTCTGCTTAGTCTATAATCTGACTCTCGTTCATTCTTTTCTGGAGTCTCTGACTGTCTCTTCAGAAATACTTTGTTACTAAAATGTCATATCAGGGGATTTTATGCTTACTTTTGCACTGAAACATATTCCAACATATTGCAATATCGAAAAAAAATTAGGTGGAAAATCATAACAGAACGGACGAGTGACATATATATATATATATAAAATGTTCTCTTTAAATACAATCTATTTCTCATTACGCTGAAGTATTCAGTTCGAACCCGACAAAAAGCAGTAGATTTTAAAATGGCAGTAATAGTACATTATGCAACGAGCCTATAATGGTAGTAATTAAGACGCGAGTTGTTTGTTTGTGAAACGAGCGCAAGCGAGTTTCATAATTTTCATACGAGCGTCTTAATTACCATTATAGGCAAGTTTCATACGACTTTTTATGCTCGACCATATCTATAACTTGAAATTATTCATAAGTATTCATGTTATGGTTACATGAGTGAGGAGGGGAACTAAATTGTGAGATGTGCGCAGACGCGAAAGTATTGATTTTTTCTGAGGAACGAATGTCATTGACCTTGATATAATCTAGAGAATAACATGAACATTAGTCTTGATATAACCTGGAAATTGATTTAGAATTGAAAAATGAGATGACAAATTGAATTTATTTGAATATTATTTACAATTAACGCTAATTATTATAGTAACAGAACATAACCTTCTGCGACAGTATTGGATTTCCAGCCTCCGTGACTTTTCGCTAGTTGTCTTTCGATTGCATATCCGAGAATAATCGATACTTGCACTTTTATAATGGTACAATGGTGATTTCTCATTGGCTGAACAACTGAACTATAATGAATAGGTGTACTTTAATGAGGCGCATTAAAGGGCTACTACCAGGTATGTAATTACTACATTTCGGAATGGTAGAGCGTAAAAATTTTTAAGATGATTACACCTCGCCGCGCCAAGTTTCTTGCTCCGCTGCCCAATGTTTCGTATGAGACTGCTGGATATTTTGAGAGGCCACAAAGGACTCTGATAGACAAAACAAGATGGAGACTTTAACGTCTATACTGTTGTAAAACGGGTGACACTGCTACTCGTGCAAGATTTCTATAAGAGGCGGTGATCAGTGCCCAAACCGCTGCCAGCTCGTCACATTCTTGTGGAAGGATGCGAGGAAAATCGGTATAAAACCTTGATATAAGTAAGCTTCACCATTGCATAGGCTACACTTCAAATTGTTTTCACGTCAGTCACACACAACTATATTTGACTATAAAAATTAAAATGAAAATAAACTTGTCTTTCCTGAAGACACCCTATTTCTCGACATCTAAGCCAATGAATATAGCCTATTATATCGCATAACTCTTCCTATCTGTGTACAGACATCAAGAATTTCTGTCATTAACCAATTGATTCGTACGAAAGCAGTATTTCCGTTTCTTTTCTTTCAGCCCTCGTGAAACGCTTCACTGTCACATGAGTACTCCAGGGTTCAACTAAAATGCTATGTAAGCATAAAGTGGCGTGCAGTGTGCAGTAGTTTGCCTATTTAAAGGGGAACTATCTAGTCGACTTGGACATCCGCTACCGATAAAGAGTGTTCCCGGACATGTATTTAATTTCAAAAAAGATATAGCTGTAACTCTATAGTACCTCACGAAGTTGCTCGAATTTTTCTACATCCTGCGTAAAAACTGCTGCAGCAAATTCATTATTGGACTTAAATGTTTGCTACAAAGCATACAATATAACAATGTAAGATAAAGTTTCGCAATCTCTATTATGTCTTCTATTTATGAACTACAAATGAGAAAAATTGCAGTATAAACTTTGTTTGGACACCATCATGTCACATGAAGTACTAAGAGACCACCTCAGGATTCTAGCACCATAACTACGAGAAATTATTACAATTAAAATGAAATTTCTCAGTTCAATTCTTATGTGTGTATTCAAAGCTCATTAACAAAGCCACACAATCCGTACATAGTATACATTCCAAAAAGAGTTATACCACCTCGAATTTCTTTCGTCGGACTTAGAACGGTAAACTATCTCTCTTCAGATATTAAAATTCAATTTCTTTTGAAGCTCTATACAGAGTGTAAAGGGTATAAGTGCCATTATTTTAACTGATGATTATTCATTTCATAAGGAAGAAAAAATCTCCTTACAATTTTTTTCTAATTGCAATATTTAACTAATTATTAAAGTTTCCAATATTAGACGTTTTGCAACGTTGCTGGATGGAGAGGAAGGGATTTATAAATACACAGTACAGCTCAAGCGGGTACAGACATACCCGTACAAAACAGATGCTCTGTTCTAATGCAGGAGCGGACCATGATAATACTGTTGTTTACATAAAACGAGCAGCAAATACAAACTTTCAATTTCATTAATAGAACATTATGGTAAATTTACATTTTATGTAACAATATTGCTCCATTTTTATTGTACGTCTAAAAAATAAACAATAACATTTTTCTCCACAAAATCATACGAACTTTTTTTTCTAATGCAAAATTTTAATCTCTCCCGCTTCCGTAAAGCAGTATCATTTTTAAACAAATTTCTGGTTGTGTGATTTTCGAAACGGAGTAAGAGACTTTTAGTTTCTAATAATTGTTGAGAAACTGCTACAAAAGTTCGCCGACTAGGTAACCTTCTTTGAAGAAAACGTTGACGGTACATCCTTCTTGTCTCACTTGAATTACGACAACTTTCTCCATAAATTAATAACATATGGTATTCCTCAACTGTAAATACTGTAACACTAAGTTGTTTATGCAATATCCTATACTGAACTGCCATCCGCCCGGCAGTAGAGCTATGTACAGCTGGCTCGTACGTACAGTTTCCCTGGAAAAGAATGAGACGATTGAATATTCCTAAATCTCAGATGTAAGACACTGCGCATGATCGGAGACCAGAGCACTGATACACAAGATAACGAATATTGAGTTACTTAAATTCAGGCTATTTGGTTTGTTACTAGCATCGTTCCGAAATTCACTTCAAAAACTGCAAAAAATATGATAATATTAAGTAAATAAAAGATAAATATATGCGTAAATCGTATAGTTAAGTCGACAATGGACCTTCATGACTAGATCGACACTCCGCACAGAAAGGAAAGCTTTCGTGTCGTTTCAATAGGTCAGACGCTAAGACTTCTGCATGTTGTGTAGAAGGGAGCGAGTTCGATTCTTAGTCTACATCAACAATTTTTTTTTTTGTCTAAATAACGTTTAAATAGCTAAGTAACGTTGAAATAGAGTTTTACAAAGCCCTGAGATTAAGAGTTAATGATCACAGACAATACAAAATTACAAGTTATAATATTATAAATGTTAATCTAATGAATGCGTTTATATATATATATATATATATATATATATATATATATATACACTTATACATATATACAATGTAAATGCATATATATTAAAAACTAACAATTAAAATGAAATTAAAAAATATTCCTAAGCCACACAGACAAGCTTTTACAAAGGTTTAGAGACCTTAGGCTATGTCATTTTCTGAGTAATTATTACAATATTTTATTAGTAGCTTTCCCATATGTGTAAGAAATACACTCTCACAAACAATTTTTGTTAAAAGTGTGGCTTTGGATTATTTCATTCTTAACCCTTCAGTTGATTTTAACTATTTTATCTACGTGTTTCCAATAGTGTTTAATTTAATGTGCATTCAATTTTGTTCATCTTATGATTGAATGAAAAAGCACTGTTGCAGTTATTGACTAATTACATATATTAATACTAATTATTAAATGCATCTGTTAAGTAACCATTTGCAGTATCTTTTGCAAAATCTTGATTGTTTAAGTTGTCAATAATATTTCTGTACTATATACTATAAGACGTTAAAAGAATTTGTAATAGGTTTGGGATCCTCTACTTTATAATCACTGGTTTTAATGAAAAAAATATTTTCTTTCTTAGGATATCTACAAGTTTAACTTTAATAATATTCCGAATAGCTTTAATTGCATTATCTGTATTTTGTACTTTTCTATTCAAATGTATTCTATTTCCCTCTTTCATAATTTTTTATAAATTACACCGTACTTCTTGTAGTATTTAAAAACATGAGGATCATTACATTGCAACTCATTACATATAGACTCTTCTTTTTAATACATGAGATTTTTAAGTCCCTGCGTTATCTACATTTTTTTACTTTTGAATTTTTTCACAACATTGAGTGGAGAACATCTACAGAAGTGATTCTGAAATTAAGTGAAAAATACAATACATTTACTCTTATTAGTAGTATCAGTATCATATACGTTTTTCCAAGATTCATTTTGTAGACATAAATGTAAGTAATCACTAGATACAGCATTTACGACCCTTTAAATTAATATTTTGAAATTGTTCAGTGACATTGGAAACACTTAGGACTTGTTTATCATATTCAGACAAGCCATTGATTATAGATTCTATCGAATAGAAATTCAGTCTAATTTTATGTACAAAACTTTCATCAATGGCTGCGCTACTTCAGCTTGTATGCTGGTGGAAAAATTACGCTACGACTGAGGTTGTCAGTTTCAAGGAGTGAATTTAATTTACTTTTACGGAAAAGTTCCGAGAGATAATCTATGTTTATGTCACTACAGAATAGCCACCTATGCCACCGACTCCCTCGAAATCGAGACGAATTGTGGAATCAAGTTGTTGACACCTCGGAAGATCTCGCCGGGGATCAGAACTTATTCCACAATCTCGTGACATCCATCCGGACTGACTTAGACCTGTAATAGAAGCTGATTCATGTGGACAAGATTTTAAGTTAACAGGTCTCTTTTTTGTTTCTTATGATTATTGTTTGAGGAAGAATACTTTTAACTTCCAAGTAAGATTTTTTTTGACGAGGTTCAGCCCTCTTGTAAGACCCAGAAATTGGGCATAAATTATTCCATATTTTTCGACAAATTAGACAGTCGAGGAACTCTGAAGAAATTAATTACATCTTAATAAAAAAAAAAGTTTTACCTGGGATCGAACACGATACGTTTCGGTTATACAGTGGAACCGACACGCTACCATATGAGCTACCGAGACAAGACAGTGACAGCAGCAGTCCAGAATGTAGATTCCATAGCAGGCATCTGCCATTCGGTACAGAGAAGCAATGATATTTTGTGACTCGAGATATGTTGTGAAATCGTGGCCTTAAATGGCTATCTTCTTCGTGATCCTTATTCTGGTCCTTGTCCTTGTTTTGGTCCTTGTAACAATTCTTGTTGTATATGTCATGGTACTTATTGTTACGTCGATATCGAGTGAACCGCGCTGTAGAACTTTAACTTCTGACGACCAAGAGTCGTCTCATTCCTTATAAGGGTAACTGTACGTCTGTGCAGAGTACTGCCTGCTGAACACGTTGTTACGTCTCTCACGCCAGAATATTAACGAATTTAAGCATGCATTTTCATTTAACTTCACGAAAACGCAAAAGAACACACAAATATTTATTTAAATTAATATTAATTCTTTGCTAGACATACCAACAGATGTACTGTTTTCGTAATTTTACTAACGATATAGACAGTATAATGCAAATGAAATAAGAAAAGAAAAGAAGACATCAATCTTACCTCTTTCACCCTGTATAGTTAAATGTGTTAAATCTTATGAATTAATTGTTTAGTAGAAATGAACTAGTTCTTAATGTTGATAAAACCATGTAATCAGATTTTGTACACATCCAGTGCTCAGATTTCTTAAAATATTATATTAAATGCAACTGATTAAAAAAAATCAACACAAACAACGTTTCTTAGTTTGCAGCTGGAAAATAAACATGAAAACATTACTCTTAAATTGAGGTCTGCCTGTTGCGTATTAGAATACTTATCTTCTACTAGAGTCATAAAAATACGCAGAATGGGATAATTTACATCAGGCCTGCACAAGGTTTGCGCTCTCCGAGCCGGCTCACAGCTCATGAGCGGAATTCAGATATTAGCTGCGCTCTGTATAAGGGTGGACTGGAAGAAGGGATGATCTCGTGCAAAATATACAAAAAAAAAAAAAGAAAATGCTATTACCAGTCTTTATGATATGAATTCCCGTTCGGTGTCGCAAAATTACCTTGGACTATTATTAATTAATAAAGAAATATTTATTTTACTGAAATAATATAGATTCTGTAGCTGCTTAAATGTACAGTATCATTTTTTTTTATCAGTGCTGTTGGCAGCTGAAAGGAACAGTAGCCTACTGATCGTAATAAAACATCAGTTACAGATGTTCGATGTCTGCCTTTATTAAAGTTGATTATAGAAAACAGTTCCTCACAAATATAAATGTTGAGCCAAACATAGCAATCATTTTCACTGCCAGCCTGTGTAGTCGTGGATATTATTGCTAATATTTAATCTTGTAAAATTCAACCAGGTTAGTAGTATTATTCAAACGATCTTTAGCCCTTAGGTCACATTGAAGATCAATGAGTTCGAGCTGTAAATCGTTAAATGTTAAATGTTATGTTCCGTCTTTTAGATTCCTCCATACTGTACTGTAGCAGTAGGTAAGCAACGTGAAACAGTTACTGAGAATAGGGTTGCACACTGCACTCCACTAGATAACTGAGTGGTCGTTTCCCTCTCCTCTACCTATAGCAAGTCTATGTCATTCTGACGTACCTTCCTCTCAGTTTCGGTGAGCAGTAAATACGGCTCTCCCGCTCCGAAGGAGCGCGGGCGCTCGTTGAGCGCTGTTTGTGCAGGTATGATTTACATAATTTCAGTCTATATTCAAATCTCATTTAATATTCTGCGACAACTCATCTGAAGCTAAGCATATTTTTATAAGGATAGCCTAATGATAGATGTACATACTGTAATATGACACCATGTAAAAATATTTTTAAAAATTTCGAAATATTGATCTGAACTTGTAAGCACATACTTTCTCAAATGATGTTTCACGTTAAAATTCAGAATAGGCCTACATAATGAAAATATTCATAATTTTAATACAAGACACAAATCATATCTCAATATACTCTCTGTTAGTCTCGGCTGTTACAAGAAATGAATTCACTATTCATATAATTATTACAGACTTCAATTTTAAAGTTTTAAAGAGTAAAAAAAAAAAAGGGTCAGAACAGAACAAACAACATATTTACATACTCATACCTTGTACTCAACTGTTGAAATGTTTATGGTTATAGATTGAATTCAACTGCTTACTACATGTTGCATATTTTGGTATAATTTTCAACTTTGCCACATCTTGAAGTTACAATGCTGATATAAGATCTAAGGAATGTAGTAAATGAAATGAAATGCAAAATGAAAATTAAGTTACTTGTTCATTTTCAAATTTAATTTAAAACAATTTGCAGCCTAACCAATGAAATGGTGTAGTAGGTGCACAAAGAGTTTAGAGGAGAAGGTTTTGGACTGATTTTCCGCGAATTCTTTCACAATGTAAGACGAGTTATAGGAATTTGGGCATTCATGACTGATCGTATGGGATTCTGGCACTAGCAGCATCAGCGCCCCTTCCATTAGCAGAAAGTTGAAGACTCAAGAATGAGTTGCGTATATGTATTAGTTTAAATTCTGTCTTAGCTTCTGACATACATTCAGACAAGTTTCCATGCATACTGCTGAAATGAAATCTTACAACAGGAACGGAAATGAAACAACTAAATAAACGTTGAACTTATATCCTTGAAATATATCATTTTATCTTTGAATGTAATTGATCTTTTTTTTAATGTATGTTATAGATGATGATGATGATGATGATGATGATTATTATTATTATTATTATTAGTAGTAGTAGTAGTAGTAGTAGTAGTAGTAGTAGTAGTAGTAGTAGTAGTATTATGACGATTATAAAATGGTGAAGTGTGATCTGGTTTTCAATATAAATGTTGAAGGATAGAGTTTAATGTTTCTCAACCTTTCCTGTAATATAAATTTATAAGTACCACATATTAAATATCATGTTTATAAGAAGGTAATTTTAATATGCAATAACCGTTATTAAAGTTACTATTATAGAATCAACAACATACTCATATTATTTCTTTATTAATTCATGGTTAAACACGATTTTAATGCCGACATATTAAATATGAAATTGACGGACTGATAGTGGAAAACAAAGGATAGGCGCTTCAGTAATAATTATTGTTGCTTGAGACCTAATAAAATTAAGTTTAGAGGCTTCCTGAAATATTGTTCAGGTTACAAATTAATTAAGGCATTAAAAATATATAAGGGTGGTTACAGAGGTACTTAATGGGAAACTTGAGCTTATACTTGTGAAATAATATGATTATTTTTTGGTTTAAATGTGCTTATAGCTGCAATTAAATCATCTTTTTTAAAACGGCTTCGTAACTTACTTTTAATTTGACTTAGGTGTGAAAAACCGGGCTCAGACAAATATGTAGAAGTTCAGGACAGGATTTATAATATCGAAATAAAAAAACGAGTTTATTGTGTTTCTAATATTAATTTATGAATCTGCACGTCTGTAGGAGGAAGTATATGTGTCCGCTTTTTTAGTGATATCATGCTGAAGAGGATGAAATCAAACGAATTTATGAAGATATATTTTCCTGGCCTAGTCGTAACAACAGATGACGAAATAGACTTCAACACGATATGAAGACAAAATATGTTATACACCACATTATTTTATTCTTAAATAGCTTTTGTTCTCATTATCTTACATGCAAAATAAATACAAGCTATTATAATTTTTACCGAAAATATTTTATGTATTTGGAAAACAACTCCTGTTCACGAACTTTAGGGCACCCTGTCGTTCTCAAACAAATAAAATCTGCTTTAAAATATTTAGAAATATTGCGATTAAAATGAACAATTTACCCAAAAATGATAAGAACGTAGTCCAATATTTATAAGCTGCAGAGAATCGTTTGCAGTTTACTCGAAACTTTTAGCTAAGGACATGTGTGGTTTCTCAAATAACATTTAATTGTTTTTTCTCCGACACATAACATCAAGTGAGATGTACTGCCTGATAATATATGTACATAGCAGCCTGAACCTCAATCAGAAGTGAAAATCTATGTGATGCATTGACAATAGAGTCTTAATCCTTACAGAGTATAGACCTACTACATTTAGCAATATCATAGACAAAAATATTTTATTCCTTCAATTCTCTCCAAGTACCCCGAGGAATACATGTAGGCCTAGCGCTGGTTAGGAAACACGAAGAGAAAGAATGTACAAGTTGTATACTTGGATTATATTACAGTATAATTATTATGATACTTGCAGAGATATCTGTTACATTTTTCAGCAAATGCACATTATTTTCGCAATATAATGTCACTTATTTCAACCACTCGTCCAACTTTTACGCTAGTTTCGACTCAATGGCAGTCATCAGCAACCTCTGGTGGTAATTTCGTACAGCTGAGATGAAGCTGCTATGATTAATGGGGGATATGAACATGCTATGTAATTATTCCCTTGCCGTCGGCGTAGATGTTTGTCTGCTATGTTTTTTTTTTCATTTACTGCTGCAAGTTAAATATCTCTTCAACTAACCCGTTAACGTATCCATGTACCAGCAGGCGATATCTATTAGGAAGCCAATAAATCGGGCAGTAACTCGTGGCGAAGTGGGGACACGCAAGGCAGGAAATCGAGAACAGAAATATCAATATTAACCTCAAGACGATAGGAAGTACCAGAACAGAAGAACTTGTTAATAATAATAATAAAATAATAATAATAATAATAATAATAATAATAATAATAATAATAATCTTCATCAGAAGAAAAATAAGAAGTAGAAGGAGAAGAAGAAGACTATTTCGGATGATAATCTCCGCATACGAACCATATTATCTTAATGTTGTCTGAGAGGAAGGCGGAAAAGGGGAAGATTGGAGAATGCTGGATATGCAGTAAAATACCTGTCATTGTATAGAAAATTATGAATAATAATAATAATAATAATAATAATAATAATAATAATAATAATAATAATAACAATAATAATCATCATCATCATCAACACCAAATTTCAATGATAAGGTATTTGGCCCTATCCTTACTTTTGCGAAGCTTATGACCCTACATTCGAAATTCAAAATTAGAGGAAATACCTAGTCATAAGTACTGTAGGTTTTGCATGTGACCGTCACATAATACAACACAAAATGAACACAATAAAGGAATTTCAAGATAGAACCTATTACTTCAGTCACAACTGAAAATAAATTATATGAAAGTGATAAATTTACTCTCCTGTACTATTGTAGATGGAGGTGTGTTTCAAAAATCAAGTCAAATCCGTGACGTGATAGCCCATGAAGGGCCGAGGCGGACCAGACAGGTGCTGGTCTCACGTAAACATGCCTCAGGAAAGATGAACGGTCATCCAACGAGAACGGAGACATCGTGTGGTTAGCACGATAATCCCCACAATCGTTATAGCTGATTTTCGTAACAAGATTTCGCTACCTATCGTAGCTCTCCGAATTCATTACGATGCTGGGTAGGCACCGGTCCCATACACTTACCGAAATTTTATGAGAAAATTCCTTCCATATGAAGACTAGAACCAAGGGAATTCCATAACGCTAGTCCAGGCGAGATGCCTTATACCACGACGCTACGTTGCGAGAACTAAGGGCATATAACACACAGTAAAATTAAATCGAAGATAGGCCTGATATCTAAGGAAAATGTACAGTAATCTTCCCAGAAAATTTAGACGACCTCATCCCGAGCAGAAAAGGCATCATATCTTGGGGAAAATGTTGATATTAATGCAGGTGGCCGTATATTAATGTCTCTGGAAATTTAAATCGAAGTCGTTACAACTCGATTGTGTTTCAAATATTTTCCGATATGACGCTTGTGTAAGACAACTACTAACTGCTCTATCAAGAGGAAAACGTCACAACGTTACATAATTCACAGAAAGATTTATTATATTTTGGGTCAGGCAAGAGTATGAAGAATGATGTGAGTGAAGCCGTCTAAGCTTGGCTGTAATATACAAGACAGAGAAATATTTACAAGGAAACTTGTAAATTATATCATTAGAATATTACAAAACGTGCTTCTAAATTTAAAGGTTGTCAAAATAACAAGCTAGGACAATCTACAATATTAATGGTAACAAAAGACTAACAATTTACAATATTAATACTGCATAAAACCATATTTTAGGACATAAGTTAAAACAAAAGTAGCCTAATAATAAATTTAAATTCAAAGGAAATTCAATTTTCCTTATAAACTGTTGCATACCTTGAGGTTCTGGCTGATATACACATATATTATCAGACATGACTTGACGATATGTGTCAGAGGAAGAACAATAAATTGTTTGTATACATCTTAAGTCTGGTTAGTGAAATATGTTATTAGTCAGCGAAAACGAATTGGCCACCTAGCCCATTGTAAATGTTACGTGTTATTTAACGACGCTCGAAACTGCAGAGGTTATATCAGCGTCCCCGGATGTGCCGGAATTTTGTCCCGCAGGAGTTCTTTTACATGCCAGTAAATCTACTGACATGACCCTGTCGCATTTAAGCACACTTAAATGCCATCGACCTGGCCCGGGATCGAACCCGCAACCTTGGGCATAGAAGGCCAGCGCTATACCTACTTGCCAACCAGGTCGACACCCTATCGTATGCTGGCATAGTTCCCTCATAAGCGATGCTTTTATTGGTGTCATTTATGAGGCTCCAAGCTGTTTTCGGACAGTTGACTAAACGCTAACAAATTGTTGTAAAAATTATTTTTAATGTGTGCAAGTGCCCCCCTAATTACGATAACAATTTTCTTAATTTTAGCAACATGAAGTCTGAAACATATCCATGCTTCCACAAAACGATGTGGTACAGGGTCGCATGTGCCCACTTTTACTCCACACACTTCTATCTCAGCTAGTTTACATTTATTTCGATTATGAGGTAGAAAATTAGGCCTAATATAAATTCCCAAAATGATATGATTTTTGAAAATGTAAAATCGCTATTTTGGACTTAAGATGTTGTAGTAGGGATCATAAAATTCTTATCACTAGACATGTGGCGCAGGTTGTAATAAATTGTATACAAATACATACATACATACATACATACATACATACATACATGTTCTGCCCATGGGAAGGTTTTTCACTGCAAACCCAGCATTCTCCAATCTTTCCTATTTTCTGCCTTCCGCATATGATTTCCATATCTTAATGTAGTCTATCATCTGATATCTTCTTCTGCCTCGAACTCTTCTCCCGTTCACCATTCCTTCCAGAAAGCTTCGTTAATTGCTATTCACGTCTCTATGACGTGACGTACAGGCTTAAGGGAGTTTCAAGAGAATTTTGAACATCCTTGATAGTTACTCAAATTCACACAGATTACCAGTTGAGAAGTCATGCATTTACTTTAAATAATAGTTTACAGTGTATTTTACATAACTCTTTTATGGAATGTATAAAATTTATTCTGTTACTGTTAACATTATACTTTATTAAAGAATTCCAATTGAGAAAGTGTTCTATAAAAATGCAATCTGCTGCCATTCATTCATCAATCCATCCAATATTTCTTTCATTCTTCCATTATTGCATTAATTCATTCAGTAATTCATTATTCAAACATTGAGTTGAATCAGGCAAAAAACCATTCATGTTAGTCAATCCGTCAGTCAGTGAGTCAGTCAGTCAAAGTCAAACAGTTAGCAGACAATGTGATGTAATTTTTGTCATTTACATACAATGATACAATATTTTGTTTACACATGCCTAACCGTTCTTTGTAATCATACAGGGTCAGCAAGCTGTGAAACAAATACGGGTTTTATTTCGACGTGACGATAGTTTCCATTTCATGCAACAACAGTCCTGTAGAAAGTTGAATATTTTACAAAGCACAATCACATACAGCGTTCATCATCAGCCTACACAAAATAGCGTTAGTGTTTATTCCACCTCGTGTAACTTGTTAATTTCACAATTTTGACGTTTAATCAAAACATGACATTATTTTCGTGCCGTGTTTAGTGTAAATTGACTACGTCCATAAACCCAGTCCACTAATATGATCATCAATGAGAGAATCCGGAGCGTAAAATCAGTTAAAAATGATGTCGAACTTTCGAAATGCTACTACGTCATCCTCAGTGGTCGAGGGGCTATCGTATTTCCCATTTGATTCAATTTTTTAAATATATTATTTTAATGTACCGAAGTACATATGATATTTCCATGCAGATATTCTGCGTCATCATACAATGAAAGAGGAGTTTTTCTCCGTTCCATTACTCTTTCATCGTATAATGACGCAGAATATCTGCATGGAAATATCATATGTACTGTACTTCGGTACATTAAAATAATATATATGATATGCGTAAATCACTTCGTGATTTAAGACGGCGCTTATTCCGTCGGATCCCGGCCAACTAGTCACTCATACCGAGTGCACCTCAGCACATATGTGGACTTTAGTCCTACGTTCATAGACATCTATGACGTAGTGAAAAGGGCGGCCACTAGAGGGAACCCAAGAGTTGGAATTTAAACTGAGACGATTCGGTCCGACGCCGGGGTGGGTATCCGGTGTGGCTTAGTGGATAAAGCATCAGCACGTAGAGCTGAAAACCCGGGTTCAAATCCCGGCGCCGGAGTGAGTGTTTCTCCGTTGCATTACTCTTTCATCAATTTTTTAAGTTTAGATTTGGACGAGCGTCATGAAATTTTATGGTGGTTATAAATCCCGAAGTTTGTGTTGGAAGAGATATATTTCTTTATAAAATCCGGCTTAATTTTAGAAAAGACAGCTTTTAGAAATGTGTATTCCTGTGGAATAAATACAATAATTGAAGAGGTAACTGTATCTTTGAAAGGGATAATTTCTTTCGGAAAGAATGAGGCCTAAATTAATGACTTCTTAACAACATCAGAGGTGAAAACATTAATTGTAATAGTTGGTAGTAAGAATAAATATCTAATGGAAATGAAAACGTAAGTTAACAATATATCTGATTATGATTTTTTTTCCCGAAAACTTTAACGTCATCGTTGGGGCCTGATTACTATCCATAGGATCTTCATTCTATAAATTTCAGCATGGAAAGTATTAAAGAATTTTTGTTTCCTTTATCGTCTTGCGGTAGACTGGACAGATTACGTATAAATTAAATAAAAATTATTCCAATTTTTGCTTGGCTAACAAGACTAGACGTGGCAACACTGATCAGCTGCTCTCGACTTTCTTTCGATAGGGATAAGGGATACTTGGTAGTCAATTTTGGTGTACTGATGGTACTTGACTATTCATCATTCACCTATGAGAAACCAGTTGTGTAGACGAATTTATCGACAGAGTCGTTGTCCCAGGTGCGCCACAGGAGGTTGGTCTACTCTACGCGATGACATGAGATGATGATGATGATGATGATGATGATGATGATGAAGATTTGTTGGGGTGCCACAGGGGAATCGAAGTTCCCGGAGAAAGAAAGCCTCTGTGTTACCTGGTCCACAGGCTTGCTCAACACAAGTCATAAGTGGGGGGACGTCGGGGATCGAACTCGGGTTCACAAGATTATGAGTCCAGCGCTCTAGCTACTGCCATGGCGGACCTTCGAAAGCTAATCAAAGGTAGTTCTTGTACGTTAGGGTGGAATAAATTATTACGAAATAAACATTTTCCTAAAAAAAAATAATTAGAACATTATAAGTTCTCGAATATATGATTTCGAGAAACAATTCATTACATTTTTTAGTACAGAATTTCAAAATAATACAATGAATAATAGGCCTAATAGAAGTTACGAAACTCAGTAGTCATATCCTTAAATAAATCGAACTTGTGGTGTTCAAATGTAATTTAAAATTGCTATATGTCTTCGTATTGAATATTCAATCTATTTTAAATAAGAAACAATTATTTTCCTGATAAACGTACATAAAATTTATACGCAGAAATAGTAAAGATCTTGTTCAAGATATAAGAGATGTTTTAATGACTGTTAATTCTAGTGTGGAGCAACTTTGATGCTATCTATACCTGAATAGAGCAATATCTTAGTACTGGGCTGACCTTACTCCACAAAAAGGTCGAAACAAACGACCTTGACACACCTCCGTGTGATGTATTGTTTCTTACAGCGTTTTTCACGTGAATTCATTAATAATTATAGGGTTGTAAATACAAGCCAGTCACAGAGGATTGCATCTCCCTTTAACATTAGAGGGGAGAAGCTTAGCAAATGAGTCCTCCCTCCACCTCCACCGGCTATTCATTACTGAATTGTTTGCAAGCCAGTATTACCTGCTGTGAAAGGGGCAAACATTTCCGTGTTAAGATATTGGGGTCAGTTCCAATGTTGCAACCCTCTTTCAGATAGTCTGGTGTGCCATATAAAGCACATAGTCTAGTCCTTATAACTCATTCATGCGTTCTTAGATCTATTCATCTAGCCATCCATTAATATATTCATCTATCATGCGTCATATAAGTATGTCACATTTGCGTATACTGAATATTTTGAGTAGGAAAGACATTAATTTTTCTAATAAAATTCTGGCTCTCATTTTATATGTGTATGCATATGTGTGTGTATATATATATATATATATATATATATATATATACGAGGGGGATCCAGGAAATAACGACCGTTCGCGCATAACCGCCGCGCAGCTGACTCCCCTTCCTTGTTTGAAGGTCAACTGGCTTCCTTAACATGTGTCCTCATAATGTTGTGAGTACTGGTTGCAACAAGTCGCCATTGTGCATTTTGTGTTACTTCAAAATGAACGACGTGATTTTTAATCCCGCCGACTGTGAAATGAGGAGTGTGATTCGATTTTTGAATACCCGACATTTGAAACCTGCAGAAATTTACCGGCAATTGAAAGAAGTGTATGGTGATAATGTAATGAATGAAATAAATGTGAGAAAATGGTGCGAGTTTCATCGTGGACATTTGTTCGCCCATTGTTGAACATTTCGCACCATTTTCTCACATTTCTTTCATTCATTACAGTATCACCATACACTTCTTTCAATTGCCGGTAAATTTCTGCAGGTTTCAAATGTCGGGCATTCAAAATCGAATCACACTCCTCACCTCACTGTCGGCGGGATTATCAATCACGTCGTTCATTTTGAAGTAACACAAAATTCACAATGGCGACTTGTTGCAACCAGTACTCACAACATTATGAGAACACATGTTAAGGAAGCCAGTTGACCTTCAAACAAGGAAGGGGAGTCAGCTGCGCGGCGGGTATGAGCGAACGGTCGTTATTTCCTGGATCCCCCTCGTATGTATATATATATATATACACGTCACAGATAAATTGAATATTGGATATTTAATATGAAGAATATACTTCCAGTAGTGTAAGATAAATCTCTTTACAAAAAGAAAATAGACAACAGCATGCCAGAAAGCATCCTTTTAGTTTAACATCGTGAATTTTCGTTAAAATGTCGATTTAAATATCATCATATGGTAATAAAGTTATCAGTCCAGGCTTCGAGACTTCGGACCCAATAGAGCAGTTCAGTGGGGAATCCGCATAACGGCATTCTGAGTGTAGTGGTAAAGCATACAGTGGGTGGGAGTACTGTAGAATGAATGCCAACAAATACACAAAGACGGTTGCGAAATTCAAGAAACTAGCACACACACTTCCTCTACCTCCAGAGGCCATTGTTACTAGATGGGATACATGGCTTAATGCAACTATTTATCATGCCAAATACTGCCGTACAATTTTGCAGATAATCGACATATATTGAGTGACGACTGTTCTGCAATCAGAATAATTGAAGCTCCGGATTTAAAAGTTCTGACGAATAATTTGGTTTTTATACAAACCTATTTTCAAACTCTGTCTGAAACTATTACACGGTTAGAGAAGTCAGAGCAATAGATGCCGGAAGCCCTCAAATTAGTTGAGGAAATGACACAGAGAATTAATGAGACACCAAGTACACCGGTTACTGAACGTGTAAAATAGAAGTGGAAATCAATTTTATGTAAAAATAACGGATATGGAACATTGTGTAATATAAACAGCAAATTAGCGGACATAGAGTCACCCGAGAATAAAGGACAGTCTCATAGAGACTGCAATGATGTTAGGTTTTTTCGTTTTGATTCCATCACGTCATGCGACGTAGAGCGCAGCTTTCTACAGTGCAAAATTTGTTTGGCAGATAACCGTAAAAGATTTACGTTTGAGACGCTGAGAATGTACCTTGTAGTATATTGCAATTCGGTACTGTAACTGCACTTCCTAAAGACGACCAATATGATAAATGAAGAAATTAAAATTGCTGTTCCACCATTAACACTGTGTATAATTAAACACAAATGGCTATAAAAGACAGGAGAATAAATGCTTTTCACAGTCTTTTGACATTTTCATTGTGTAATAACGTATATGTACTTTCAGAATCTACATATATGTCTGTTTCCCCATACTACCGTACTTTACTGTAAATAGCAACGTTGTTACCTGAACACATCTCTATCTTTCACTACCTGCAGCGAGTCAACAGCCTATAGTACGTGCACAGTAAACTTATTGTATCGGGTCCCAAGTCTCGAAGCCTAGTTATCACAATTCGCTACTTTAACGTTGTGTGTAGAATAAATGGAAAGGATTACGATATTTCGAAAAACTCTGTTTATGTATTTTTGCGGAATTATGATATTTTTACACCCATTGCATCTAAAAGATTACGACACACTGCCTGTCTGTTAGTAAGGGTGTCCATACAGGAAGAACAGTAAAATGAAGTTGGTTTGCAGCATTTGCTGCACAAACCACTAGTTAGTAATAATCCCTGATCCCTTCAATCTCCTGACCTAACCACTTTTATTTTTATCGTTGGAGTTTATTGAAAGATAAGGTGTAGTCAAATTCACGCAACTTAGAAGATCAAGCATAGGATCCAACAGGAGATTGTTTCCATTTCTCAACCATAACTTGATCTAGAGATCTAGAGCATATTAAGTGAGTGGTAGAAGTATATAGCAAAGGACGACGAACAGTTTCAGGATACATAACACATTACCAGCGTCAAGCCACCGTACCGCGTGACCAATATGTGAGCCGTTCAGAGCAGAAGTGGTGTAAATCAAAATTGGGTAATGAGGTTTAAAGTAAAATTTCTGTAAAATACAGTGCAAAGTAGCAATTAATATAGCCTTCTTGCTATCCACTGAATACTAATAGTGTAAATAAATTGAATATTAATTGCTACTTTGAGCTATATTTTACACAACGTTTACTTTAACCTTCATTACCCATTTTTGACTTACAAGACTTCTACTCTAAACGGCTCATGTGTACTTTTGCGACATATATGAAAGCCGCCGTGCGGGCGGACGACGTTAGACTAAGACACTTCGTATAAAGACGTACTATGGCTTACAAAACTTATCTTTAAGGTAGTCTGAAGGCAAAACACCTGACTAAATGTATATATACTGAGGCAGAACGAAAATATTTCCACGTGTATACCGTTTAAATACGTCACTTCACGTAGTGGTGGGGTAAATTAAAACCTTACGGGCGGCTTTTCATCCCCACAGATATCACAGAGGTAATAATTCCCTAACGGTCACCATATGTCATAAGCAGGCTTAGGATCCGACACAACTTAAGAATGAAGTTACGGTGCAACGGAGCACAGATGGAGGTGGCGCTTTGAGTTTTGTTTACCTGTGCGTTAGTAGTTGCATTCTATTGGTCTTATGTCTCATCGTATTTTTACAGAGGCAGGATGAAATTATAGCAGGAATAAATTCGCCAAAACCATCCTTGTCGATCAGTTATTCCAACTGGACTGACTAGAGAGTTCCAGCTATTCAAAGGTTTAAAACCACCTATAAAACTATTGCTAATCCATTAGTTTTTAATAGATTTATCATACAAGTTTCATAAAGAGGAGAACAAATATACCCATAACAAAATATTTTATTTCGCCGGATAGTATAGAAGTAAACTGTATTGTGTTTTTGTTATACAATAGTATAAATATCAATATGGGAATTCTGTCCTACTTTCCAGGCTTCATCTGATCCTCTCCTTTGTCCCAGCATTTTATCCGACAAGTGTGGAAGGGAACATAAAGATATTTTCCCCCCTATCATCCTCTTTCAGCTCAGTACCCGCATGGGGTGGATATACCGATATCCCGATCGAGCGTGGGGTGTATTTACAAACCGACATCAATTCTCCATACAGTGTGTGGTACATTCGTTCGATATCAAAATCTGACTTTTTGAACTATGAAATTCTATCTGCAACATATTTATTATATCGTTTGTAATGATGAAAAATTACTATAACTTACAAGAAAATTATTTCAAGCATTAAAGTGCACAGTATATTTTAAAAGTTTGTTGTTCTTGCATGAACAAAATTTCTTTATAAAATATTAACCGTAATTTTTAAGCTACTGTGATTAATATTGTCCCGCGCCATAGTTTAAGACATCATGCCTGGACTTTCGTTACGGAATGAACGCTGGTTCGAGTCCTCATGGTGATGGAAATTTTTCCTGAAATTTCGGCGAGTATATGGGACCTGTGCCCATCCAGCAGCGTGATGAATTTTGGGGCGCCACCTACAACGATTGGGGGTTCATAGTGCTGGCCACGCGTTACAATCGTTCTGGTTAGATGATCGTTAACCTCTGTTAAGGCTTGTTGGCGTGAGGTCAGCAGTCATCATAGGTGGAAATATAACAATTATAATTTCGAAGGTTTGTGTAATATATGCACTACGTAATGGAAACTCGTAGTTATTCACCGATTCTGATTTGCTGATTTCAAACTAGGCGTGGAAATGATTACAAATCATTGGCTGCTATGGGCGCCATAGTAAATATTGTTATTGATAAATATTTAATTTTCATTTCAAAGTTTAATATAATGAGGATCTTATTTCCAAACCACTCTTGTCCATGCCTATAAATTTGTGCGAAATCACCAAAAACCTTTTTAGGTCTTAAATTTCTTACCAGTGAGGCAAAAGTCATTATGAAACCAAAGGGGTTGGGTGCATTTAGAATCAATTGGGAGCATAAGACTCTTTAATTCCAAAGCTGGAACTAATATTTTGTCGCAATTATGCTGTGGACAAGAATCAGTTTGATTCCAAACGCAAGATTTTAGTGGTTTAGGTGAAGTTCTGGAGCCAAATGTTGGCAGTTGTATGTAGAGTTATATTTGAAGATTCATGGACACAGAAGCTCATTTTCGTTATGAGATGGACAAAAGCTGTTTTGAAAATGAACTCATACGAGCGTCATTTCATGAATCATGGCAACTGTATTATATCAGTCAGTAAAGCTGCAGGAATATAAATTCAATATAGGTATGTGACTGGAATGTGCTTCGCAATGCTAGTACCAAACTGTTTCCGAGTACAGGAGGCAATGTGTAAGGGAAATTGAAAGATGCGTAAATAGAAATCAATGTTTTATTATGCACAAAAGTAAAACAAAGTACAGTGCATATACTAACTGGTTCCGCAGGAGAAGTGCAAGAAGGAGCGGGGACTCCAGGAGTTGTGTTGGTATCGTGCAGGCGGCATTAAATGGTGGAGGGTGAGAGGAAGCGAGAGAGGACATGTAATATTCCTACGTTCAAACCAGGCGACTCACAGTACCAACTTTACATCGCTGCCGGGTCGAATACTGCCGCTTGCTTCACTGCGGAGCCAGTTAGTATACGCACTGTATATTACTCACAGCTAATATCCTTCAAAATAATCCCCCAAGGCTTCCATACGTCTTTGCCAACAATGATGCAGGCGTTTAATACCATCGGCTGTGTGAGATTCGTCTATATGTACCACCTGCTGTTTTTAAAGCAGAGGCTTCTTCAATTACTTTTCGTAATTTAGAATGACACTGACGAACATTTCTGCCACGAAGAACTGCAATTTTCACGTGTGACTGCTGTTAAACTTTACATACATCCATCTTGGAGCACAGCCTCTAGCATACTAAGTTTTGCGTGTGCTGTCAACTGGCCACCAATGCACACAGTGGCATCCCGTACATTGTACAACAAGTTTTCAAACGTATATAGGCCAACTGACATAACCACATTTTCGGTTATTCGGAAGATATAACATACACAAATGCCATGACTTATGAAATGACCCTCGTATATACAAAGTGTAAGTGAATACCTTTTACAAACTCTAAGGAATTATAGGGGAACCAAATGTAAACAACTTTTAATCCTGAGCAAGTAGTAGAAAACATCTTCTTCAGAAGGTTAATTAATCAGGTTGTTACCGCTAATGCAAAGATTAATATAAGAATCCAAAGGTTCATATAATAGTCCAAATGTTGTTGGTATATCTACGATTTAAGCAGAGTTAAAAGATATCTACATCATCAGTTACTACGAGCTCGTACTTCATCTGTGTGCATTGTGAATGAGTACAGTATGGAAGCGTTTACCTGTCCAGAGCTTGCCAATGTGTACTTAGCATACAGAACAGCTTTAGGTAATTCCAGCAAAGCACTCCGGCTTTATCGGGTATGGTTTCCACAACGACGCCTTTCTTCACATCAAACCTTCGCCAATGTTGATCAGCACATACGTAAGTGAACACGGTATGATGGACGTCAATAGGGACAATTAATAGGACTACTGAGTTTGAGGAGAAGGTGTAAAACCATGAAGAACAGAATCATGTCATCAGTACCAGGCACATCGTACATGAGATTGCTGCAGGCCATTTAGGTATTTGGCGAGTAATCCTTGCTCTACTCGCAAGTGTACGCATTGTATTTGAATAGTGAAATGTTTATGAAGTGTTAGTAAAATCAGGATAGTGTCAGTGAAATGTGTCGTAGTTCCAATGTAGTGAGTGAGTTGACAGCGGGTACTTGTGCATGTATGCACATATCATACTCGTTGGTTTTAGATTAGAACTTAGGGTTAAGATACAAATTTGATTTAATTTAAATGGTATTTTAAGTGATCGTGCTTCATTTAATTTAGGATGCTCCTTGTTACTATTATTATACTAATTTTATCACTTTATTACTATTATTTATTAGTATTAATTATTATTATTAATATTATTATTAATTGTCATTATTCAGTGTAAAGTTACCACTGCCACCGAGTATTACCCATTTGCAGTGTGAATACATACATACATACATACATACATACATACATACATACATACATACATACATACATACATACATACATACATCCATACATACATACATACATACATACATACATACATACATACATACATACATACATACATATACACACACACATTCGTACCTGCCGACGTCGCGTCGACCTTTGGGTGGAATTTTGTAAGAAAATCTTATGAATGGTTACATTCACGTCGCGTTTACTTAAGTCAATTTACTTGCTCGTAAAACTGTTACAGGTTAATCTTATAGTCCATGGTACCATAGAGTGTTGGAGTTAAAATATTAGCTATACATTATTTGAATTACTCTTTAATAAACTGAATACTTTCGAAATTAAGAAATTAAGAAATGAAATATAGTTAGTGTACACTAAAAATCTAATTTTCTCTTTCATTTATAGATGTAAATTTAAAATACTGGATACATAATTCTTTTCTAACCATATCAGAGATACGGTACTGTAAAAAAAGAGTGATTTATGAAACTTGAAGTTTTTAATAGGAGATATATTTTGAAAAAAAAAAAAATATATATATATATATTAATTAGAATAACTCAAAAACCATTCATCTGATCGTAATGAAAATATATGCAAGAATACTTACAAGAAGCTTATGAATTTTACAAAATATGATGGTCTGATTATCTGGTTGGTTTTTTCCGAGATTTTCTCCAACCATAAGGCAAATGCCAGGTAATCTTTCGGCGAATCCTTGGTCTCAGCTCATCTCACTACATCTCGTCAAAAATTGTAGAAAATTGTAAAATTGTAAAAATTGTAATTGTAAAATTGTAATTGTAATCGTGTAAAATTTTGACTTGTTCCACATCTTAAAGCTTCATTGCTAATGTAAGATCTTTGGAATGTAATAAATGAAATGAAGTCTACCTTAAAAATTGTACAAAATAGAAATTTCACCCATTACTTCCCTTAAGGGGATAATCTGGTAAAAATACTTTTTCATTTGAAACTTTACACATCATCATTTCTGTTACGCCACCTCTACACATAAAATTGGGAGACTGCACATTGAATAGTTTCTAAGATATTAATTTTTGTATTTTATATGTAAAAATTTAAAACAAATAGAAAAACTTCCTTGCACAAGAGTTTTTAAGATAGACACTTCAAATTTTGTTTAAAAGTTCACTTTAACATCTTATATAACTTCACAGACGGTTTTACTATTCATATTTACACATAATGAGAAATACATTTTCTAACATGGGTTACTTAATTTTTTTAACAAAAAGTCAAAACTCGTATATAAACGTACCGTACTGAAAGTAAACGTTCCTTAATTTTATCCTGAAAATCCTCTGTGAATTTCTGCAGAAGCTATCAAAGAATGTATATACAAATTTGCAAGGCAATTGGACAATAACTATTGTGCAAGGAGCAATTTGAATATGAGAAATTGTAAAAAAAAAAAAAAAGTTTTCGAAATATAGTTTTACTTCTTAAAGTATCCGGGAAATTGAAGGTTGGCTAAAATTATCCTGCACTATAAGTACATCCCTCCTTTCGCTTCATGTACTCTTCCAGCCGTATTTTTTTGAAATTCCAAATTTCTTATCACATTTTTGGACTTCTCATTACTCCTAGCTTTGGATAGGGATGTCCGGTGCTTGTATCGTTGAGCACTGATGTTCCTAGCAATTTCAATTATATATTCGTCTGTGAGAGACTTTCTTACTCCCAAGCTTCATATTGAATTGGCTTACTGCTGTTACAACAGTATATTGCAAACTTTTTTTTATATATACTTCTCTGTTTACTGCTAAATAGGAGAATTATATATTATAAAATGGAAGGAATTATAGAATAAATCTGTGACAAAATTATTTTTATACACAAATACACACTGTGAGAAAATCATTACATGAAAATATTTCAGGTAGGAGGGCAAAGGAAAACAATTTCTCAAAACAAATTATGTAGCTTCCTTCATAGGATCAAGTCCACTGTGTACAGTTATACAAAAATGGCAGCGAAGTACCTTTCAACATTCCCAATATCAAAAATTGCCATATCTCATGAAGGATAAATGTCAAGAAATTCCTGAATTCAAATAAAATATTTTTTCCATTTTCTGTAATTTTGCTCCATTTTTTTTCCAGACTATCCCTATATCGTTTTAATTCAGCTATATCACTTTTAGAAGAATAAGGCATGGTGTCATTGGCAAATAATACAGAATAGAAACTGGAATTGAAAGATAAATTATTCACCATTAATAACCCAAAAACTGTCTATACTCCGTCCCCCACACTAAGAAGAGAAGAGAGCCAAGAATAGATCCCTACGATATACCACAACTAACACTAACAAACTCAAAGTCATCATCATAAAAAGCATTGTTGATGATTGGACAAGAGTAATTGCATATTTAGTATTGTTCAACATAGATTTAGAAGTAATTTGTCTACTATTAATGCAATAGAGAATTTAGTTCTAATTTATTTTTTACAGTTATCTCAGGTTTTGATAACCATTATAGTTCATTAGCAATATTATGTGACCATTCAAAGGCTTTTGATTGTGTCTTTCACGGAACATTATTTTATTTTCTAAACTTGTTCATTGTGGCATAAAAGGGAGGGAATTGGAATTGGTGAAAACATACCTGTCGGACAGGTTGATATGCGGAATGAATTATAAATAGAGTATGGGACAAATTAACACGCTCTTCGGCCACTCACATGATCCCACTGGGTTAGCTGCAAATTTTGATGTAGGCAAGAATCATATCATGAATTTTGTTTGTAATTCTTTCATTCACGAACATATTTTTTTCTTGTTAGGAGGGAGGGAGAGAGGGAGGGAGGGAGGGAACATCCCACGCACTACGACCTGAGGTCTATTGCACAGCCCCTATATGGGATGAGTTGAGTGCCCACCGATCCTCTACGAGCATCGACCTAACCACTTGACCCCCTTAACGACCGGTCCCTACAGCCAACAGATTCCTTGTACCACTACTGGTTCGGCAAACCCCCCCCCCCAAGGCTCCCTTAACTATCCGAGGCTGAAGTCCTTTCCCCGAGAAGTTTTGCTCCGGGTTCCGTTGCAGAAGCTGTCCATCATCACATGAATACAATCCACGGAGGCCGGTCGAGAGAGCCAGCAGTTGCGGAGGGCCGCCTGTAGAGCGATCTGAAAACCAGAAGAAGTAACGGGATGATGAATGAAAGGATGGTAGGGGAGGAAGGGAAGTGGCGAAGATGAGTGGGGGTTCCAATCGCCTGATAAAGTAACCTGATATGCATCCATAGGAGTGAGGGAAAAACCTCGAAATAAATCTCACCCAGGCAACTTGTCCCGACCGGAGATCGAACCCGGGCCCGCTGGGTTTGCAGTTATACTCGCTACCCCCTAGCCACAACGGTGGACAACAGGATATTTTACGGTGCCGCAAATCTACGAAACGTGCTAGGAATAGTTTCTGTAACATTCAGAAGAAACCGTGCTAGGAATGCATCGCCCTTAAGAGAAACCCGTAGTCGGCCAGGTTTGAAGCCGCGATTCGTAAAAACTACTGGACTAACAAAAAACAAAGCGCAGAAAACATTAATTATGATAACAATGATAATAAGATTAAGATACGGTACAGGAGAGTTATGAAGCCATGTGCAGACAGGTGCAGTTTATGAGTTCAGTTGTTCACGACAATACATTTTAAGTCTGAGCAGTAGAAGAAAACAGTTGCTGTTGTCGAACAAGAGGCTCGCGTGAACTGACTCATGCTCATCCCAGGAGACTGTGAAATGACGCAACAACTCGTTCCCGTCCACCTCATTTGTTTAATTCTTAACGAGCACATTTATCAGCAAGGAGAGGGGAAGGTCATGGAATAACCATTTTGCTTCTGGCTATGAACTCCAGTTTAACTTTTAACACGATCATCCATTTTATGTGAAATATGAAAGCGATGTTGGCTCATATAGTGTATAGATAGACATACAAATTTTGTTTGTTGTTTAGTGTTATGATCCCTCCTTCTTGAATAAGTATACAACAGATTTCTAACTCTTTAGATTTTGACTGTAAAGTTACATATAATAAAGATGACATTGACAATGAACTTACAAAATATCATCTCATGTGAAGCACAATTAAAAGAATGTTAACTAAAAAGACATGCAGGGAAACCCGACCTACAAAGTAATTTCTATGCCTATGCTTTCGTATGGCCTTGTACTTACATATTTGTTATTTATTCTTTTCCCTTTTTTTGTTTCTTAATTTCTTCATTCCTTCCTCCCTTCCTTTCTTTTTCTTTATTTCTTTCCTTCTTTCTTTCTTTCTTTCTTTTTTCTTTCTTTGTTTATGTCTTTTCTTTTATCGTTTATTTTTATCTTATTTATATCATTACCAGTTTATGTTATTCATTCTCAACAGTTTTATGCTGTTTATTTTACATAGCTTTTTTAATATTGCCTACTATTTTCTTACCTATCTTCGACAGACTCTTGCCACAAAAAGGTGTACAAACTAGTGAAAGTATCCTTACTTTGATGCAGAAATAGGATATTTTCGATGGCACATTTTCAGACAATTGTGATAATATTTTCAGACTAAATATGTCTTTATCAACTAGATCCTCTGATCGCTCGAAAGACTTTCCATACTACTCGTACTACGTATGAATATTGTTCCCTATTTCTTTAGATAGGTGCTGTATGTTTCAGTGTGAAGCAGAGAGCAGGTATAGTGACTTAGCAATATCCCTGATCATGTATGTATGTATTTATTTACACTACAATTGGGTATACACCCGGTGGCAGTGATATATACTATACAATAATACCATTACAATAATTATAGCAATAAAAAATAAAATAAACGTAAATTTATTTCTAGCTATAAATAAATAGATGCAATAAACCTAGGACTATATAAAAACTATGCTATAACAACGCCTACAATAAGCAAAAATAAATCTAACTTATAAGTACTTCCATTACACCCAACTATTATCAACTTAAGTAATTTCATACCACCTTAATTAATTAAATATCAACTTAATTACATATAATCTCAATTAATTACATATCACCTTAATTTATTTACATATCAACTTAATTACATATCATCTTAATTAATTACATATCAACTTAATTAATTACACGACACAACTTGGATAATTACACTGCACCTACAATTAAATTTTCAGTCTAATCTTCTCTACCTTTCTTTAAATGTATTGATTTTGAAAGATTGCCGCAGATAAGCTGTTCCATTCTACTATTGAGTCATTCCACGTCAAATCGCACAAATTTAGCCTGGAATTGACTTTCATGTCTCCGATTTAGATAAAACAAATTTTACACATTCTATGGATTGAAAAAATAAATACGTGTTTTATTATTGTTGTCTGTATCGATTATTGTAGTAGATATGTGTTATCAAAGATTCTGAAATAGGTCGCGCATCATTATTGTTAAACGTGATTATCTCCACTAATAATCATCACAGAGATTTGCTCTTTGTCTCAATTTGAAGGTGACAGTACACACTTTATTCTTCGCATAATAATATAAAAATATAAGTTTGTTAACTTTGTTTTAAAAAACATTTAAATGTATAAAAATATGTTTTAATGGCAGCGACTTACTTTAAAATTACAGAAAAAAATCCTTAACCGCCCTTAAAAAAATCAGAACTCTACTTCGAGCCGTTGAAGAATAATTAAATGGCTCACCAAGCTGCGCGTCTTGAGGTCGCGGGCTGCATAAGTACTGTTGCAAGATGATGTGCAGGTGCAGATCCGGATGAGAGTCGTGTAACCACTTTACTCTGTTCCACGGTCAGAATATCACTCTTTTACGTAATTTACATAACACAGTACTGTATTTAAATATTGTTTTTGTAAAATATACACTTGTGAAAATAACTACACAACACTAGACTTTTAAAACTAATCAACTACAACCAATATCAATTCTATTTAATGTCCACCACTTTGCTCTCACTTTGAAGGGAATAGTTCTTTATCATGGCCTGAGATTTTGTCAGTGGAACAAAAGAATGAAGTTGTAAGGTACCTCGCACCACTTTTGCTTGTTGGCACCTTGAGTAGAAAATATTGCTATGTTTTTTTTTGTGTTCACTAATGGTAAAAAAATTTAAAAGCAATATTAGAAATGTTTTTCTCAGCCCAGTTATACAGTTTCCTTGGTGTTACAATAGGATCTGTACCAGGTTGAAGACTAGCTTTCATAGCAAGCCGCTTAACGGTACCGCCAATGCCATCACAAGGCCCTTTTCCATGTGATGTAGCAAAAAAATTCCACTCAAACTCATCTTCGTGGTGACATTTATTTTTAAAGTTATTTCTAAATCGAAATCAATCTAACACCAACGTAGTTCTATGTAAAATATAATAGATTGTACGTATATTTTTTTGCGTTTTTAAAGTAAGCTGTTATAAAAAATATTAAGTTATATTTAAAAAGTGACCCTCTAAAACAACCCCATTTGTATTTCAACTTATACTTAAAAGAATTAATATAATAGTTCATTTCTTCCCGTTTCAGATGGCACCAACACTCAACGTCTATGATGCATAGAATCTTAACAATGAGCATTTTCATACTGCGTCGTGGATGAATTTGTCATATAATTAAAAGAGTATAAATAGTAAAATTTTAAAGTATGATCCCAGAAAAAATTACAGACCTCTTATTTTGATCTGCACAACATATTTTACTGTAGAAGATTTAAGCAAATACTAAATGGTCACGATTTGACATGCACACAACACAACACGATACCTACAGTACTTCGAAAGACTTAGGAATTATTGTTAGATAAATTAAAGGGAAACTGCTAAGTGTTGAAGGGACATTACGTGCTTTTAGAACTAGAGGTTATCTGTTTATTTACGTAAAGTAACACCGCACCACTGATAATGTATTAGTCACTCTCGCTGCTGCTGTCGCAGCTGTATGCTCCGGCGCGCGGTCTCACTCAATCCGAGCCTTCCGACCCGAACACACCATCAGTATATTATTTGCACAGCGACTTCTGATTCGAATAGAGTTCTAAAACCAACGCAGTTCTACGTAAAACATTTCAAAGAATATAATGATATTTTTTTCCCTTTTTAGAAGTAAGTCCCTGATATATGAAAACTTATTTAAAAAATATAATCCCCTAAAAGGGGCCCAGTTTATATTTTGATTGAACACTAAAAATTAGTATATAATACTGCAATTATTGCACTTTAAAATGATATCAATACGAAATTTCTACGATTTATAGAATCTTCAGTATAACCATTTTCATAATACGTTGCATCCAAATTTACGGAAAATGTAACATTTAATAAATGACTAAATAATTGTGTCAGCCCGAAAAAATTACACATGGGTTATTTAATTTCATCAATAGAATATATATAAAAAATTGGAACAAATATTAAGTTGTCATGTTTCATAGGTGTTCGATTTGACATGGAATGACTCTATTGTGTGGTTAAGAAAGGAAAATTTTGCCACGTCCGTTCTTTGTTTTCTGCATTTAAACTTCCTAATATGATCAGCCCTGCCTAAGTATGATGGTATCACTAATCTAGCATTGATGTCGGTCAATGCTTTGTGTCCCATTTGTGCCTGAAACAATGCGGTCAGTCTGCTTTTTCATAGCCTTGATTTGAGAGATTCCCACCCTAAGTCATTTACTATCTCTTCACCATATCCCTTTCCAATTTTGACATATTTTGCTGCCTTGCGTTGGACCTTTTCTATTGAATCGATTTGGTTTTGTCTCTACAGATCCCAACCTACTGCTCCATATTCCATAATTGGGCGAACAAGGGATTTGTAAGCTAATTCTTTTGACCTTCGGTTAAAAATATATATATATATATATATGACATTGGCCATTTCCATGTTGTGAAATGATAACATATAAAAGAGAACAACCATCAGGATCTTCAATATCGAAACAACCGCAAATGGAATTATGGCTGCAAGCTATTAGTCCTACTTCATACAATTCCATCAGCGTTGTAACGTGACTTCTTTGAGTACGAGAACTTCATGAACGCCCTTTATATTTTCTCCTCCTTTCTAAATTTTCGTTTTCATTCTTCATTTATTTATCCCGTTTCTCTTTCGGTTTTCTTCGTTTCATTTTGTCTCCATTTTCTTTCTCTTTCATCATCACCCTTTAGTTGTCTGAGTTTGTTATATTATTAAAAATAACACAACCAAATAGGCTTCTATTTCTAGGTGACAACTGAAAACCATAGTAAGTATACAGGGTGAGCCGTAAGTAATGTCATTAATTTCAGACGGTTATTTTTTTACCCCTTGAGGCCTGATGTACATTATAGTATACATTGTTTCTTTTTTTATTTTTTGGAATCTCTTCGATACTTTTAAATATTTTGGAAAATTAAATGTGATAGAAATGGAGAATATTATTTTTGAAACATTTCTATACCTGAATTAAAAATAAAATTTAAAATTTTGTGGCACCAGGGGTCAAGATTGTCCCCAAATTGTGATTTTCTGTGAAGATTTGATTTGAGAATTTTTGATCCCCAGAATGATTATGTGACCTTTTTTTTTTCAATTTATTTAAATATAAATTCAGGTCTGAAGCGGTTAAGATATTTAAAACAAAAAAGTTTAATACAATTTTGCACGTTTTTGTTTATTTTTCGAGAAAAACATTATTTTATATGACACATTTTATAGCGTGTTTCGGGAAAGTCATTGATTTAATTTCCAATATGCTCTATCAATTTAAGAGAGAAGTGTAGGCGTACTATGATAATAAATGATTTTAAGAATTTCAGTTTTGTCCTTCAAATGTGCATAAAATTGATCCTAACAAATGTATGATAAATTACTCTTATATGTTGTTCACATCAAATTTCTATGTTCCTGTAGATGAAATCATAATGAAGGATTCCGAAATGTAGGAAACTTCACATTCACTTCAACAGTTGAAATACGATATGGTCACCACAAGAGCTGGAATTAGAAACGACTTCGTGTTTGTTGCATAATTTTTATCTCCCGTCTGTAAGCCTCGCATTCGCTTGAGTTATATGGAGACCGGAGATCTATAATAAATATATCAGTACGGAAGCAGATAGTTTGCAATATTCGCAGTCATTTGCAACAGCGCTTTTTTCCGGAAGTGTTGAGCTCTTGGTTAATTGCAATCCACTCTCTCCGGAGCAGGTGGAACTCTATTCTCACTTCCTGTTGTCGAGATCGCTGCGTATAACACGTCGATTGCAGTTGGAATGGAATTAAAATTGCTATCGACTCGATTATGGCCTCCATTACCAGACGCGACGCAGTTGTATCACAACAATCAGGGGTGCCAATCCCATCCTCTAATAGCATATCTAAGGAAACAGCTCCGGAACAAACTGAAGAGAGCCGCATGGGTTACTTTCCTATGAAACGTTCACTCCAATTAGCCCAAGGCAATTATTTCTTCGAAAGATTATTATATGGTAAAATAGTTTTCCACTGATTTGTAAAGCGGTGTTGCTGCTCTGATGATGATGATGATGATGATGATGATGATGATGATGATGATGATGATGATGATGATGATGACGTTTTTATAACGAATAAATTTGTCCAACAACGTTTGTTTAGCGTGCATATGCTATTATATTTTTTGTCATAATTACTCATTGTCATAATGTGTACTATTGTATTGTGTTACAGTTGTTCAAAGTGCAGTCCATCAGCATTCACACATTCCACACATCGTTTGGTGAAGTTGCTACTCTCATCCATTTTTTTAGTAGGTTATTTTACGACGCTTTATCAACATCTTAGGTTATTTAGCGTCTGAATGATATGAAGGTAATAATTCCGGTGAAATGAGTCCGGGGTCCAGCACCGAAAGTTACCCAGCATTTGCTCATATTGGGTTGAGGGAAAACCCGGGAAAAAACCTCAACCAGGTAACTTGTCCCGACCGGGAATCGAACTCGGGCTACCTGGTTTCGCGGCCAGACGCGCTAACCCTCACATCCATTAACATCCAAAAAATACAGGCTGTTAAGAAAAAAAGTATCCAATATTTTATTAGGTGACAGTAGGCATCAAAACAAGAAAAAATGTCTAATAAACATGGGTCCTACAACACATACTTTCTGAGATATGAACACCTGTTCATAGGAGTGCTCAATGTGACGTCCATTCATGACAATTCATTTTTCTGCCCTACAATAGAGCAGACTACCAGATAATCATACCATAGTTGACACCCCTGGCATGGAATAATGATACGTTGCAAGGAATACTGAAAACAAAAGTCTGGTTGCGGATATGAGCGGGGTTCAGCAGAGATGGTGTTGTGAATTTTGGTAATCAGCATGTGTGAACTGATGAAAATCCCATGCAGTTGAAGAAACAAGATATCAGCACCGATTCTCAATCAACTTATGGACGGGCGCTCTTAGTGATAGATTAATAGGGCCATACGTGCTACCACAGAGATTAACTGGGGATCGTTATCAGTACTTTCTTATTAATGCATTAAAACAAATTTCAAAGAGCGCGTGATTCCTTACGCCGAGGCGCAGAGGAATGCATTGCCATGAATAAACGTCACATGGAGCACCTCCTATGTACATGTATTCAAATCTTAGAAAGCATTGTAGGACCTATGTTTATTAGACATTATTTTTTTGTTTTGATGCATACTAGCACCTCCTAAAATATCGGATACTTTTTAACATCCTGTATAATAAACAGATATAGTAGGTCTATAAGCGAACTAAGAAACAATAATATAGGGCAATAAATTATAATCATTACGAAATAGAACTTTTGTGTGTGAATAACAAAATAACAATTGTGTTAGAAGATATCGGAAATGAGTCATCTTTGGGTATATCAATAGATCGTTTCTACTATTGCTAAGTTCTATTATTGTGTCATAGATGGCTTGTGTTGAAGTAACTGATTTTAGGTTTTTATTCATGTTTATAATATTGGTGAATGAGGCGATGGTGAATGGTGGTAGCCTATATAAACACTCAAAGTTAAATTTAATGAAAATGTGCGGGAGGTTACGGATCGATAAAGACGTAGTCTCTGCCGACCATGCAATCATGTTTGATGCTCGTGTTCCCGTCTGGTGCTGAGCTCAGCGCTTTGTAGCTATACGTAGGACTGAGGCTGATATGGTGCTAAGACATCTACGAACAAACTGCACTGCACTAGACCATTGACACATACTTTCTTATTACACATATGATGCAGCCATTAAATGTTCATTATTTTAATAGGAATTTATGAAATTAATCAGTTGTCTAATTACCACAGTTCTCTAGCTTCGGAATACACAAAACACTGGAATTCACATCTTTGTCTGGGTGAAGACAAGAAGGAAATTCTACCATTATGCAACGAAGTATACTGAAAAAGGCTAATGGTCTGAAGATTTTACGGAGACAGTGTTGCTTCCAATACAGAAGAAAAATAATGCCAAGAAATGTAACGAGTTCAGGACTATCAGCCTGATATCGCACTCGGCGAACATTCCCTTGCGAATACTGAATCGATGTTTATATTCTAAGATGGAAGAACAGTTGGAAAAAGAGCGGTTCGGCTTCAGGAAGGAAAAAAGTACGAGAGATACATTGGATTGCTACGAACAATCGGCGAAAGGTAGCTAGAGAAGAATAAAGAAATGTACCTAGTATTAATTGTGGACATAGAAAAGGCTTTTGACAGAGTGGATTGGAATAAACTGATGGGGAGCCCAACGGAAATAGGTGTGGATTGTGAAGATAGAAGTCTGTACAGTAATCTTTATATGAAACAACAAGTAAAAATCAGGATAGGAGAAAAAAATGACAGAAGGAAGTGAAATTGGGAGAGGAGTACAACAAGGATGCACCAAACTCTTCAACATCTACTTGGATAATTTAGTGAATAACTGTTTTCAGAACATGGGGGAGTGATAGTAGGAGGAAGAAGAATAAAGTGCGTAAGATTTGCTGATGATATGGTGTTGTTAGCAGAAGAGGGGATGATACTAAGGGATATGCTACTGGAGTTAAATGACACTTATGAGCAGTATAGGTTAAAGATAACTGCAAATAAGACGAAGAGCATGATTATACAGTAGGAAGAAAAATAAAGAAAGCAAACTTGCGAATTCTAAATGAAGCAGTAGAGCAAGTGGACAGCTTCAAATACTTGGGGTGTAGAATAGCCTATTATTTTCATTATAACTGTGATTTGAGTCATTGGGAAATCGGGTGAGTGACAAGCTAATCCTGTTTGATTTATTTTCTTATATTTAGCATGACGCTCGAGTATTACTTTGTATGAATTCATTCTAATTATTTGTCATTTTACGCGACAAACAAATTGATAGTATTTTATTTAACGACGCTTTGGACTACCGAGATTATTTAGCGTTAGAAATTTAGATAGACGAGAACTTTCCGACAAATTTTACCTGGAGTCCCCTATAGGAAACAGAATTCTTTAGTTTTTTGTAAATTTATAATAAGGTTGTCCAAACCTTTACTACCTTCATGGAAATAACAATACGGATTTTATCACCCTTCAAAATTGATCGATTTCGGCAGGTCTTAAATTCGCAAATCTCGGATCCAAAGACTAGCACGGCAACTTTTACACCACGGAAGATGCCTGACCGTGGAAAGTTACTGAATTTACAGTGCCGGTCGTTATTTTCAAGATGGTAATTTGGGACCATCACCTTCGATTGAATTCCAGTCATATGTCAGAGAATTATACAGCAAGAAATAAAACTTAATCTTATGAAATACGTAAATTTATGGCTCAAATATACACACATGGCGCTATATAAACCTACGATTTATGTTACAGTTTGCGGACTTGGTATAAAGAATATTTATGTGTGTTCTTTCCGTATTATTTTTATTGAGTTTGTAAAATATATTATAGAGTTAATCCATCGTTCTTTATGTGTTTATATGTGACATAAATCTTAACAGCAACACAAGGGATAGTTTATATAAAGCCATAATATTACAACGGACTTCGTCAAAGTAGAGGAAAAGAAATTTTGATATTCTACAGTGTGTTAAGACTTCATATTGACCGTTCTTCTTGAAAGTCAAATTTTTTTTCTTTCGAGGAGGCTGCACGTACTGCGGAGGAACGAAATATAGTTGCAAAGTAATTCAATATTAGTAAAGAAGATTTAAATTTGAATAAAATTGAGACTAAAAGAGCTAAACAGCCCTATTCAAGATCAGGATGTGATACAAGTCAGAAGTTGAATTCAATTGAAGAAGGCTGCATCTCTCTTATGGATTTCATTACACAATGACAGGATGATGGAAGACGATGACAATTAATTTTCTTTATTAATTTAAACACAAGACGAAATAAGAGCAAGAAGAACCCCACATGCACCTGAATTAGAAATGTTAAACTGATAATGGGAAATTTTCTTATTTCCTTCTTCTTCGCCGTATTCCGTCATGAGTTAGGCTATTTCCGTTACATAGCTTCACACTCTTTTTCCGTATGGATTAGTCTCTCGCTGTCTTGGGTAAGCGTTAACCTGACATCTTATATAGCCTAAATGTTTACTGAATTTGAACGTGTTATATTCCTTTAAATGTAATTAAGATTAAAATTTATCTGAAACTGTTCTAATATCTTTGTCAATAAATTCTCTAATTTTGTGCAATTTTTACTTGCTTTAAGAAATCTTACTTTGCCCCTTTCTATTTGTGCCTCATTTTTTAGGTTAGGACCTATCTCTCACATTAAATAGTATATTAGCATTGGATAGGTTCTCATAAAATTTTTATCTTAGAGCTGTTCCTTTTTATTAATATTCTGTGAATCGTTATGGGAATACAGTTACAATTTCAATTGTATTTTCTGAACGTCTATTTGCTCTACATTCGTATGTTATGTGCGCTCTAAAACATTTAATATGTTATTAGAGATGAACAAAACTAACTGCCACTCTCGCACGCTGTGTTCGTTGCATTTATCTTTCGAGACTCGTCTCGTCATTCTCGTGCGCTTCGAGTCTCGCTCATCATTCTCGAAATAGCATTTGGTCGGCATGGAAAGATTTCGTAACTTTGAATAACATACATCACTGAAATAAATAACATTATAAATGTTCATATGAGACAAAAAGAACAGAACAGCATCTTAGTTCTGGTTCTAATATAATTATGATATTATCTATGGTTATATAAATAGAAAAAAATAATTCTCAAACAAATTTGTATTTCTAAGAAACATAAAACATAACGTTAATATATTTTTTTTACTTGAGATTGCACACATGATCTGAAACATATGAAAAAAATTCCTAGCCTTTTAATAAGGGCCTAGTAATTAAATAAAGACCGGGGAACGGATTATTATACACTGAAAGGTAGAGATGATGTTTCAAATAGGCTACTTGATTGTTTATAGACTACATATATCAGTTGCCAAATTAGATAAAATTTCAGTCAGGTATAAACAACTGTGGCGATTCAAGGCTGCTTGACGTTCGGACTTCGGGAGTGATCAATCTCGACGTCTCGAAACACTCACAAGTAGTCTTTACGTCAACGATGGGTCGTATACAACACTTTCGTGCGGGTTTTCAGCTTTGCGGGCGCTGTTAGTCTTGCTTTCTCGATCGTAGTTCATCTCTACAAGTTATATTGGTCTAATAATCTCCGAAAAAATTAGCCGATCCCGGGATTTCAACCCGGAACCTTCCGAGTGCAAGTGCAGTGTTTTGCGGACACTCACTCAGTGTGTATTTTTGTTAACTTATACTATATTACATCGTATGGTGAAAACGGTGAAAGGGTAAATTATACACCATGGAAACCCATTGTGTAGAGAGAGTTTAAGGTTGTCATTTTTTCCATAAATTTAACGTTCTTGTAGAAGTAGGGATATCAGCTCTACATGCTAAGCATCTTAATCCTCCGAGGAAATACTTCTGGTACTCGTTTCTTTAATAGATTGAAAAGAGCCTAGGCGATAGTGTGGATAGAAGGAAATATGAATAAATATCCGCATTGAAAATCTAATCTGCGACCTTCCGGCATTCGTTTGATTTGCAGTCACAAGTTCTGTAATATGAAAGTGATAATAGATACGTGTGGTACACTATGAGTGGACGAATTTGAATGACATCATGTGCGTCAGGAGTCATAAGACAGCTGAACTGTGGCGCGAAGTGACAGACCAGCAGTGAGTGATCTCATAGTCAGAATGCACGGCGACTCATAACAGAAATTCCCAAGAAAATCGAGTCTTTCTGGGAGGGGTACATTACGACCCTTTCCAATGTCAAGTACAGTTAAGTGAAAATAAAAGAAGCCTGCAATAAGCGAGGTTTCATTACTTACAAGAAAGGCATTTTCTGTGTATTTAATGGGATTGGTAAAGCTCGAATGGAATTAATTTGTATCATCTCGTGGGGTGCGGCGACTTGTGACGGGGGGTGGATTTGCTTGCTTTTTCCACTCTGGAATTAATCCCATCCAAGCTTTGCCAGTCTTATTAGGTACAAACAAGATGCCTTTCTCGGAAATAACGAAACCACGTTTTTTTGCAGGCTCCTATGATTTTCACGTAACTGCACTTGGCATCGGAAAGAGTTGTTATGTAGGCCTACCCCTCCCAAAAATGCTCGAATTCTTGGGCATTGCTACTGTGATACACCGTGCACTCTGATTATGAAATCACTCACTACTGGTCTGTCACCTCTCGCCGCAATTCAGCTGTCGGTGTAATTCCTGACACACATGACGTCATTCAAATTCGTTAGCAGAGATCGGAAACAACCCTGTAGATGCATACTTTCCACTGAAACAACATTAAACATTCAAGCCAATACAATTGCAGTTTCATTCCAGAAACAGAGTAACGTATTCTACGTGCCAATATATCCCTGATAGAGCACAGATTTTGTTTTTTAATATTCATGAATTTTGCTACATTATTTTGTTAAATTACTTATGACTCACTATTCTACAGTATTGTTGTTAGTGCCGAGCAGCCCTCAAGTGCAAGAAATGTAGGCTACCCATAGTTTTAGTTGAACCTATACCTTAAATTCTATTCTTGATACAAAACGTCCACACCTGTGGAATAACGGTTAGTGCATCTGGCCGAGAAACCAGAAGGCGCGGGTTCGATTCCCGGTTGGGGAAAGTTACGTGATTGAGGTTTTTCCGTGGTTTTCCGTCAACTCAAAATGAGCAAATGCTGAGTAACTTTCGGTGCTGGACCCCGGATTCATTTCACCGGCATTATCACCTTCATCTCATTCAGCGTCGTAAAATAACAAAAAAAAATGTGACAAGCCGTGACATACTACGTTTTAAGATAACAATGACTTGATTGAGCATCGATTCTCTTCTGCCTTAGTGCAGAATGGGGTGTTTATCGTCCTGTCCAATGCACTCGTACTGACCCGTTCACTCGTCCAGTTCAATAAAACTTTCCTAACCTGATTAGTGTAATTATAAAGAGTTACCGAGTAATTGAGGGGAAACGATGGGAACGTAACTACGTCTGTTTGCACCACTCACAACTCTAATTACTGCACGAAACTCAGAGTTTCAACGTAATAAAAATCAGTTCATTCTGGCATCCGTTTTGGTGAAATACGGATGTTAGTAGACTTTACAATCAGCTATCATATTATACAGTTTCGACGTATAGTTGCAGTAGTTCTTATTTAGACATATTATAATTAATATTACAAGTGAATCGGTACGTTTTAGAAATCCCTTAAATCACGAAATACAAAGTTTTGGGGAACCACAAAATACTGTTTAAAATAAATGCATGAGTTAAGAATTGGATTATTTGAAATGGGAAATGTTGGTAAAAACATAATGAATATTTCTGTATGTAAAAGAATATTTGAAAATAGATTATGACACAATATTTATGATTGAAAATGTTTGACTTGTGGTGTTTCTCAAAATCTGGTAAAGATTTAACAAAGCAATCTCGCTAGTTCATGAATTAATTGAAAATTTAGTTAAAAAGTAATACCAATTTGATTCTAAAAACTAGAATTTAGAAGCTGACTTCATCATTTTGGCTTCATGTAAACAAATTTTACTCAAACTGTATGAAATGCCATTAAGAGCATAAATAGTAAAGTTCTGCATGAAATAATCTAATACAATACCATATTACACAGAAAACAACACACCATTATTCTAACAAATCTAAAATTCAGACACAAAATAATTAATTTACCAAACACAAAAGCTTAGGCTATAGTATTTTTCATTCTATGTCAACATTGTTTCTGACGCATGGACCTTTCCAGGAAACCTATTGTAATTTTCAAGCGCACATCACAACAGAAATACCGTTTGATTTGTGGTATTTTTATACAAATGGTATATTTATCCCTATAGAACAGGATTTAGCAATAAACTCAATTTTGTTAAAATCTGACTTATGGGGTTTCTCAAAAAACCGATTCAAATAATATAATAGACGTTGCCAATTTACAGTGACCATGATTTTTCTAATTGCTATTATCGATGCTAAAATTCTTTAACTTCAATATAGTGAATACGGCGTCATTAAATAAACTAAGAAAAATAATATCACTTCAGGTCAGGATTCAGAAACCATTTCCTAAATATATTAGCCACAACTAGAATAATAATTACATTATTTTACTTATCTTTATAGTTACCTATTTTATGTCCAGTAGCTATATGGTCACATGTCCCTCATGGTCTAAACTGTAAAACGTCATAGCTATACTAGCGATATATGGAATGAGTACTGGTCCGCTTGACTTGGCTTTTCATAGACAGGAAATGGGGCGGATCCTTAAACTTAGGTTTAATTTAGCCCATTATGCGCTCTATCTTATGCAATGATCGTATAAATCCGCCAGGTGGCCTGAATATGATCAGTGAATGCGGTATTGACAGGTGGGCGATCCTGCTTAACACTGGCGGACTCAGGTCTCATCCCTAGACGAACACCTGATAAGCCCCAGTGTTCCAAATCCCAAGCCTTTCCTATATACTAACACCGGAAAAACCTACTACCCCCTATACTTCACCCCACCCTAATTTTAAGTATTGCAGGTGATAGATGAAGTGAGAAGGTGGAGAATTTTGGTGAAATTATTGAGGGGGAACGGAAGAACCCCGAGAAAAGTACTCTGTAACAACTACTTTGTCCACCACAAATTCCATCACAACCTGACCGGGGATCGAACCCGGCCCGCTGGATGGAAACTCAGCGCCCAAGTGTCCATTCAGCATTGGCCCTCCATTGACTCTCAGGCGACAATAGCGTATAGCATTTATTTAGCGTCGTTGATAAATTAATTTCTTGACACTGATTAATGAATGATGGGGTATAAATTTAAAGTAAATTATCATAAACTTGAACGAATAATAATAATAATAATAATAATAATAATAATAATAATAATTCACCGCTGCGAAGTGTCCATTACCATGTCTGACCGTGAAACGAGCGGGTCCTGGTTCAAATCCTGTTTAAAACAAATTACCTGGTTGAGGATTTTTCTGGGGTTTTCCTTCCATTAAGAGCAAATGCTGGGTAACTTTCGGTGCTGAACCCTGGACTCTTTTCGCCAGCATTATTATCTCCATTTCACGCAGACGTTAAATAACCACCGCAGTTGATGGTGTCGTAAAATATACCAACTAAAATAATAATAATAATAATAATAATAATAATAATAATAATGATCGTCCACCTCTACTTCGGCATGTGGGCGTGAGGCCAGCAGCCGGCTGGTCGGTCTAGGCCCCTCACGGAATGTAGCGCCATGGATAATTATTATTTATTACTTAATAATAATAATAATAATAATAATAATAATAACAATAATAATAACAATAATAATAATGGGCTAAATAATTAAGAAGATATTTGGATATTCCACAAGACCCCTGTAGATCTTTGGAAATACGATGCAAGTCCATGGAACCATAATCATACAGCTTCTTTTGGTCTCTTCTCTCACCCTAATACCCCAATATTTTTGGTTAATATTTTCTGAACACCTGTATAATGTTGGTTATTCAAATTCCATGAGTCAAATGAACCACGTGAAAACTCCTGAGTTAGTTCAATAAAATAATTGTACGTAATATAAAACAAGTTACAATTTATATGAGATAAAGTGGGCTATTTAGTAACATGCAAGTGAAGGAAAACATCTGGATCTTTGAGTCGATGTAGCACTGAGCAACCGATATGAATAACCACAATGAAACCAGTACAGTATTTGAGGAGAGTGAAATTCAATACGTCAATTACTACATGGAGTAGTCAGAACTGTAAGGCAAAAAGAATTTCTATTAATGGAGTTGCACTTAAGCTAAGTGTATTGTGAGTATCAGAAACTGAAATTATTTTATGGCCGATCGTGTTTTTTAACAATCTTACCGATGTTTTTGTAGGCCTTGTAAGTTAAACTTACAATAAACGTACGCTAAGTAAATAGCCTAAATCAAATCAACTTTTATTTATTTACTTAAAAGTAACGAACCATCAATGTCGCGCACCACTATCTACTATGAAGAAATAACTAAAGTCTTATTATATTTTGGAATATGTCTTATTATACCTGTAGGCTACGCTTTCTAAATTAATTTATTGGATTGGAGATTTGTAAGAAATGTACATAATACATAATACGTAAGCGTGAAAACCATTTCTAACGACTTCCGGTTGTTGCTCTGAGCGCCACGCGTGGGGTCGTGGCTGAACGCGAAAACATTCATTGTGTAGAATACTTATTCAAGCGTTAACCTTTATCGGTATCCAATTTATTTACACGGATGTATAATTAATGTGTCATCTACAAACATTTTCTATGTGCTATTTATTTATATTGATGCATAATTAATGTGTTACCTACCTAGTTCTTTGAAGACAAAACTAAACTTTCTGTACTTTATTTTATTACAACATTTTCACAATCACCACCGAATAATAACAAATGAATGACACCTATCGAAAAATAACAAACGGCGATCACATATGAAAATGTTAACGTCCAAAAAGATTTGTTTAAATTAAAAATAATTAATAATATTTTTTTTATTAAGGTCGGCCAAAAATAGTACGTAATACATGTGTTAAGCGTATAACAATATCGGAAATAGAGAAGACTCGACATCGTCTCGTCTCTGGTTGGCGAGTTGGTATAGCGCTGGCCTTCTATTCCCAAGGTTGCGGGTTCGATCCCGGGCCAGGTCGATGGCATTTAAGTGTGCTTAAATGCGACAGGCTCATGTCAGTAGATTTACTGGCATGTAAAAGAACTCCTGCGGGACAAAATTCCGGCACATCCGGGGACGCTGATATAACCTCTGCAGTTGCGAGCGTCGTTAAATAAAACATAACATTTCGTCTCGTTTTCTCTAACTTTTCCTCGATTCTGTTATAATGCACTTAGCACGTTTGTATCGCAATATACCGGTACTACTAATTTCAGGTAGGGCACGTCAGCTATTGATTAATTCATTATTACTTTATTTCTCGCTGTGTTTTGAATAATATGAAGAATGGATTTTAATGTCTTGCTCAATATAAAACATTCTTTCTCCATTAATATGAATTGTTTCACATCACAGCTGTCCCTGTGGTGGCTGAGTGGTCTATCCCTTCGGCCTAACACGTAGACGGTTCGAGCTCGAGTCCCGACCAGGCCTGGGATAATTTAAAAAATCATAGTTACATTTGTGGCAGAAAAGGTCGCAGTTGGTTTCATACGTTAGATATCAACATCATTCCGTCTGATCTTCATTCCATCATCATTCTCCGATTTCCAAATGAAATCGTACGGAGGGGGCTGGTATAGGTTCGAATGGGATTGCCTATTCGAAATCTGGACACCCAGCAAATGTTCATGTAGTCAGCTGGTGTGAGTTAGAAATGCCCCTAGCTGAAGGGTAAGCGCAGTTGCTATATCTGTTGAGTTAGGTTATGGGTTTTTGTCGATTATTAAACGACGTGTTATCAACTACTGGCTTATTCTTATTCGCCTTACAGTTGAGAAAACAAAGGAAAAATCGAATAACGTACTCGCCCAAGTGAGAAACAAATTCACGCCCGAGCGCAGTTTCAGATCAGCAGGCAAACGCATCTAAGCTACATTAATGGTTCCACTTAAATAGCCTATATTTTGTTAAGTAAAATTTCATAGAAATAATTCTTACAGACGATTCTTACTATGTAGCATTCTATTTTATTCTGCTTATGATACGTTATCTATTTACTAACAAAATTACAGTTGATATTCCGTATTTTTGGATCAATATACTTGCAGGTAGTATTGCAATGATGATTTATAATTATTCCAAAGAAATTTCTGTGCACAGGAAGACTTTTTCCTTACTATACAGGGTGGAAGTGAAATAATCTTGCAGCTTTTCAGAGCGAATAGTTCATGTTGTATGTAACAAAAAAGAAGTGCAATACTATATTGCTGTGCTGATCAAACTAATTCTACTATTCCTTTAGTTG